>NC_080051.1:10613690-10639532 GCF_026212465.1 Amaranthus tricolor
GTACTTTTCCGGCCATACTGCCGAACCAAACCCTAAACTTCCAGAGTAAGACAATACATTAGGGGGAGCTAACCCCTAAACAAGTCTCTACCATAGGCAACACGCCTTACTTCGGTGCCTATGGTTAAGTATGCATACCCCCGCGGTGGCTCATAATGCCCCCACAAACCGCGAGTAAAATCTTTCCACCAATCGACGTCATACTACGTCTACTTTAAAGTTAGTGAGGTCATACTACCTCTACTCATCAAGTTATTGAAATTATATCTCTTGAATAAGAAAGCATAACATCACCTTCACAATTTATTCAATATATTATTATTATTATTATTCCTTTATAACAACCAATCCACGATGTACAAAATTTTAAGAAGGCAAAAGCAAATCTTAAATGAACCTATCAACATCCTGTCACGAATCGACTTCAATTGTAAAGGAAAACACCAAATGATGAAGGGTAATGGAGTTAGGAATGTGGATTAGGAGGAATTTTGAGAGGATATGTTTTTTTTTTGTCCTTGGAAACTTTAGAAATGAAAAGATGTCAAAATGAAAATGATTAAGGAATTAAGAAGGGTTAATTATATGGGACTAATGCCTTGATCCTTCATTACCCTAAGGGAGTTACAAGCTCCACCAAGAGTCCCATAGGACCGGCCACCTTCCCTCCTATTTTATTTTTTTTTTTTGAAAATAAAAGATGGGCTAAGGAAAAGTTTTGGCCCAAATAATTCTAATTGCCAAAATGGATTGCAATTCTCATGACCAAGCCCAATAATAAATAAAATATATATATAAAAATAATATTACTAGTGAATTATTAAATATATCGGGAAGAAAATATCGGGAAAATATCGGGGTGTTACAAGGATGCTGGTTAACCTTCAGGAGCTCCTGCCAAGGAAGAGGAGAAAGAGAAAGAGAAGAAGAAGAAGAAAGATAAGGGTAAGGCTTTTGCAGAGATGACTTTGGGAAAACCCCAACCCCATCCCGTTAAAACCTTGATGATGATCAACTCATCCCTATCAACATCGTCTACCCTACTAAACCTTGACTTGACCCTATTTCTGCCGTGATTAATCAATATTTTATTTTATAAACAATTTAATATAGTTGAAACTAACAATTTCCTTTTGATTTTTGAGCAAACATTAACCAACATTTTTCGTCCTTCTCTTGTTAGAAGATAAAGGGGGAGAAGAAATTAAGATAGCCGCAAATCAAACTGATGCTTTAACTTATAATATGTTGTGTTCTGTTTTGGTATGCTTGCTTATTTAGACAGGTATTATAATAGAATTACATGGCCTAATCTCAAAACTATTTGATTGCGGCCACAAATTTAACAAGTGGTCTAGTCGAAAATTTTGATATGTGGTTTTGTAGGTAGCTAAATAATCCAATCTTGATAGTGGATGTTCAAAGCATATGAGGGGAAAATTATCTCCAATCACCGAACTCAAAGAACAAACAGGTGGAACCATTACGCTTGGTTATAAAGCAAAATGCAATATACTAGGTGTTGGTAAAGTTGGTTCTGACTCATCTGATTGCAAACATGATGTGTTACTAGTTGATGGACTCAAATACAATCTCCTTAGCAGCTGTCAACTATGTGACAAAGAAAATCAAGTGATATTTGACAAAGACAAGTGTCAGGTAAAATGTATTAAATCTGGTAAGATTTGTATTATTGCTCCTAGATGTGATAATATGTATTCTATGTTCACTAACAAAGTTGACACCTCTTGTGTGAAGTGTCTCAAGCCCTTAACGGATGATCCAAAGCTTTGGTATAGAAGATATGGACATTTAAATATGCATACTACGAAACTACTTGCTTCTTATGAGTTATGTAAGCTGTGTACTAAAGGTAAGTAAACCAAAGGTCCCTTTAAACATAAAAAGATGGTAAGAACTTCTCGACCAATTAAAATTTCACATATTGATCTTTGTTTTCCTATGCGCGTTACATCACTCAGGGGCAAACAGTATATCCTCGTTACAATAGTTGATTTCTTTTACTTTACTAGCTTAGATTTTCTTCGTGAGAAATCAAAACCTATAATAGAGTTTTTAAAACTTTGCGAAGAACTTCAAGCTTTTAAAACCTATAATGGTAGAGAATTTAATCAACTTTATTTTCACTTGTTTTGTGCAAAATATGGTATTTCACTGAACTTGTTTGCTCCTAGGGCACCCAAACAAAACGGAGTTGTTGAACGGATAACCGTACCGTCGAGGACATGTCTAGGACAATGCTTTTCGAAAACGGTCTTCCTAAAACATTTTGGGCTGAAGCAGTCTACACTGCAAATTACATCCCCAATAGATGTTTAATAAGACCTCTTTTGAAAAAGACTCCCCACAAGTTACTCAAGGGGAGGAAACCAAACATTTTGTAATTCAAACATTTTGGATGTATATGCTTTGCTTTAAGGACAACCTTGGTAAGTTTCACCCACGCAGTGACGAGGTTATATTAGTAAAGATTATTGTGTATACACTCTACGTACTAAAGTTGTGGAGGATAACATACAAGTTATTTTTGATGAAAAAGATGATGGAATCTTGAATGAATGTTTTGCAGATCTAACGTTATGTCATGATGATAATGAAGATGAAACAACAACAAAGAATGGAACAAACATGCAAGAATAGATTCAAGCCCTTAGCGAAGCTAATCTGGAGACAAATGATGGTTCTTGAGGCCCTAGCTAACAACATCAATCAGGAAGTTGAACCTATAGAAAAACTCTAGAATGATGATAGCTCTCAAAACAACTCTCAAGGCCTTGAAATTGTACAAACAACATCGCCTTAGGTAATCTAAAAAAAATTCAAACATGCATCCTTTTCCCCCTCGGAGAATATCATCATAGATTCATAAAGCGGTGTTCAAACTAGATCTATGAATTATTGTGCCTCTTACGGTTTTGTCTCCCTCAAACAAAGAGCCATGATGGAACACTACAAGAAGCCGAATGGATTGTTGCCATGCAAAATGAGCTAAATGAGTTTGAAAGAAAAAAGTTTTTTACATTGGTTCCTAGACCTAATGACCGGACAATCATTAGAACCAAATTAGTCTTTTTCAAAAAATGTGATGAAGATGGTAAGGTCGCTTGTAATAAAGCTAGACTTGTTGCAAAAGGTTATAATCAAGAAAAAGATATCGATTATGAGGAAACCTTTGCATCTATTGCTAAAATAGAGGCTATTAGAATGTTGTTAGTTTTTCTTCTTTCATGCATATTAAGCTTTATCGAATGGATATTAAATGTGCTTTTCTAAACAGTTATCTTTACGAAGAAGTGTACGTAGATCAACGTCTTGGTTTTGAAAATGAAAAGTTTCCAAATCATATTTTTATTTTGGAGAAAGCTCTTTATGGATTAAAGCAAGCTCCTAAAGCTTGGTATGAAAGACTTTAAAAATTTTTAATGGAAAATAGTTTTAAAAGAGGTTTAATTGACAAGAAACTTTTCATTAATACTCAAGGCAATGATATGTTAATTGTTCAAATATATGTTGATGATTTTTATTTGGTGCTACTAATGAATCTCTCAGCAAGGAATTTTTCGATCTTATGAGAAAGGAGTTTGAGATGAGCATGATGGCAGAAGTAACATTCTTCCTTGGATTACAAATCAAACAAGAAAAAGAAGACATATTTATCAATCAGGAAAATATGTAGAAGATCTTCTAAAGAAGTACAACTATGACAAATCCAAGCCCTCAAAGACTCTCATGGGTTCTTCATGCTCACTTAATCAAGACCTTGACACTAAGTCTATAGATCAAAAGCTATATCGAGGTATGATCCACTCATTACTTTATTTAATAGTTAGTAGTCTTAATCATATTTTTAGTGTTGGTGAAAGTCCACATTTTCAAGTTAACGTTAAAGAACTTAACCTCATGACACTGAAGAGAATGTTTAGATATGCTAATGGGAATCGAGACCTTGGTCGTTGGTATGCTAATAAAAGTGATTTCTTGTTAGTTGGATATTCGAATTTTTATTTTAGAGGTTACAAAGTTGATAAGAAACGCATTACGGGGTATTGTCAATTACTTGGATCTTCTCCTATTTCATGGTAATCTATGAAGTAGTAGTCAGTGGCCCTTTCATCCGAAGCTGAATAAATGCAGGTGCATGTTGTGCTCAAATCTTATGGATGTCACAACAATTAAGAAACTAGGAAAGGAGTAGAAAGAAGTACCAATAAAATGCGACAATACAAGTACTATCTCAATAACAAAGAATCTAGTTCAAAACTCACGTATATAACTTATTGATATGAGACATCATTTTATACAAGATCATTACAACAAGAAGGGAAAACTATTGGTTTATTCAAACTGAACTTCAAATTGCGGATATATTTACAAAGCCATTGCTCAAAGATAGATTCAACTACCTGGTACGTGAATTAGGTATGTTAAACTAGGGTGATCAAACTTAAGGGAAGCATCTTATTATAGTTTATGTGCTTTTATATATTGAATATGATTAACCTTATGTTTTCGAGGCCTTGACACTGATTGTTAAGGGCCCGACGACTAGGCTAAACTGATACGGTTTTTCATGTGTATTATGGATCATGATATTGATCAGAATATCTTAATAGATATTTTTGGAAAATAACATTTAAAAATTTTGGATTTCAAAATTCAAAGTTACATCATCTATTTTATTTTTTAAAATATTTTACTTGGCAGATTTCTTACAACAAAATATTCTCTCTCTTTTGGAAAATTTTAGATTCGGGAAAATCTTTGTAACTTATTCTCTTTTTGTATTTTTTAGAAACAAAATTATTTCCTAAAACCTATGTTTTACACGGCAAAGAGACAAAATCCTAACCATATATTTATGTCCCATAATCGTCCAATCAACCCTTATAACCATTTTATCACTTTTCCCAACCCATCAAATCGCCTCACACATACCATAATACCCCTTTCCAAATTTTCAATCTCAACTTCCTTATTAACCCCCAGCCTCTATTTACTTTTACCATTCACCCTGTCAACATTCAAAAACAAAAACCACTTCCATAACCATATCCTTCATTACTAAACTTTAGTTATTTTCAATCACGGCCCATCCAAAATGTAAAACCCCTACATCAAAAGGTGAAAGCCAAATCTAGTTTTCTCTACCCCTAGAACTTCAAAGAGGAAAAATATAAAAACAAGCACTAAATACAAGGTTGATTCCACTACTGCATTATTTGGTTTAGATGATAAAAGTACATCATCAAACGATTTTTATCCCTAGATTACATAGGTACATTCTAAAACCATAGATGACTCATGGTTTATTGATAATAAACATAAATTAAAATCGGGAGAGTTTCACAATTGCGTAATTTGTTCAATTGATTTTTTATACATTTACTTCTTTAAGAAAAAATTCCTTTGTTTTGATCTTCTTCAAACCTCTCCTTTCTGGAATCTTGTAAATTGTGGTGAAGAACAGTACTCTCTTTCGACTCGTCTTTTCTATTCCAACCTCCAAGTCATTGATGAGAAATGCTTTCTAAAAAGCCAAACAAATTTAAAGAGCCATAACCGAATTCTTTAACATTCTTCCTCCCTACCTAGAGAAACCTACACATACTATTTTCAATCTTGAGGGGAAGGTAGACCTTGACATTCCCTACACTATTATCACCTCAATGCATACAACCCTTATAAGAAAAAACCTAGAGGACATTATCTCCTCCCCATAATATTTTCGCAGTTTGATATAAACCTAGAGGACGAGCAAAGAGATAAGGTTGTAGGAAAATACGATGAGAGAGCCTTGAAGAATTTATGTATAAAAAAGGATGGTGATACATGGACCTCTAAGTTTGTCACCACTAAACCCCAGCCCTTTACCATGAAAAAATCAAGGGTTTATGCCAAGAGGTGGAGGAAATGCATGTGGAAATAGGGCTTCTTGGTATGTTGGTTAAGGTTAGGTTCGAGGAGCATGTTAAAGCATTTAAACACACCATATGGATGTAACTAATTAACTAACAATTTCTTTTTTTGTTTTTCTGAAAAACAAAACTTTGATCTAACATTTCTCTCCTTCCCTTGTTGGAAGACAAAGGGGGAGAAGAAACAAACACTAGAAGTAGACCACCTTTGCTACTTTATGCTTTAATATGCTACATTTTATGTTTTATGCTTGCTTTTTTAACAGGTATAATTTCATAAAACCAAGGCCCTGAACGTGAAAGAATCTGATCTTTTGAGGCCTTGATATTCCTGATCTTGTGTTTTTATTATGTTTTGCTTCCATCAAGGGGGAGAATGTTGACGTAACCTTTTGATTGAATTAAGTTATCATATGTTATGATGGAAGACAAAAATCTTATGTCTATTATTGATCATGTAAAGGCTCTTATTTCTTGTGGTTTACATGTCTACGTAGCATGAAATTTAAGTTCGTAAAAAGTTGTGATATGGTTGTTTTCTATATCTTGGCAAACATATTTTTGCCTTGTTCATCATATCCCAGCGGTTCAATAACAAATACTTAAATAATCCTTGTGTAAGACCGAATTGAATATTTTAAGCAAGTGATTCTCTTATTCTAAGGTCATATTCTGATTATGCCGACTACCATATATGTTATTATACTAACAAGTTTTTGAAGGAAAGTTTACTTAGATACAAAGATACAGTGGATTATTTCAAGGCTTCGGCTGATCTAGGTAAGGCAAGTTACCCTTAAGGATTTGAAGCTTTAAATGGTTATTTGATCTAAAAATTGAAGAAGATGATAAAGTGAAAAATAAATGTATATTTAGTTCACTAGGATTAGAGGTTTTAATTTGGTAGCATTGTGGCTATGGGGAGTTGTTCAAAGATAAGTGTGACCTTCTTCTAAGGCTTGTATCTAGAACATTAGGTGAAGGTGAATAAATACTATTTTTCGATATCCTAAGAGCTCGGGAAAAGATCACGAGTAGAGACTAGGTCCCTTAAAGGACTGAACTCTATACATCATTGTGTTCATTATTCTTGTACCTTTACATTATTTTTATCAATTGCTCAAAACAAGTCTCAAACTTATTCCACAAAACAACATCTGTTTTTAGTTTCAAAATTCTTACTTTCAAAGTACTGAACTCTGTACATCACTGGCTAATGCACATTGTAGCATATGCTAGCAAGTGCTAATCTTGTTTTTTGAGAAGTTAAATAAATTGAACAAAAAAGATAAAATTAATGGTAACTTTGTTGGTAAGATCTTAAAAATTGTTAGAGGGTTTAGTATGAAATATTTGAACCACATATCTAATTTAATTTTGCCAATTTTTTCCTCGTGTTTTGTATCACTTTAAATTTTACAAAGTGTTTTATAAATATTAAGTTGTTTTTTATTTTTTCTTGTATATACTAGGTGGGGTACAACAACATTTAAAATTGTAATATTTTGCAAAATTTAATGCTACCCCTCCTCTAAATTTCTTGATTCGCCACTGCGTATAAAAATGTGCTTTAATAACAATTAAGGAACCTAATTGAATGTCATGCATTAGCAAGGTACACTACACGAAATCAATAACTCAAAGTCATTAAAAGCATGCAAAGACAATATACCATCAATTAAACAAAATCAGGTAACAACAGTAACACATCAAATCTAGCATATCTGAGACCTCTTTGACATTGCATCCGGAAGGTCATTAATTTTTAGAGTACCAAAAATATGGGCCTTCTTCAAGTGCTTCAAAGTTATCATCATTCTTGTTGCTTTTGCTCTTTATTGTCTTCTAATAGTTATTGGGAGTTTGTTGTAGGGCATTTGGATTGTTGTAAGGATTTGAGCTTCCTTCTTTTCCTGCCTCTTGTAGTTATGTTGTAAATATTTTCCTTATTATTTTGCCAATTTTTTTCATAGAACATAAGATATGTACGCTAGGTTGGAGAAAAGATGAATTGTGAACCATGAACATATCATATTGATTCTTAAGTGAAATAACCGTGGAAATAACCAAATACTTAGGGTATTTTGTCATTGAAACTAATAATGGTGATGACTTGGACATGTATGTAGCTGTATATGAGTCATCTTCAGAGTCTTCTGTAAATTTTCTCGAAAAGCTTTATCCTTTTCCTTAGGAGCCTATTCTTGCTTTTGCTTCGGGGAATGAATATCTTGATTGGACTATGTCAAGCCCTTTTGAGTTGGTTAGCCTCATGAACAGGCTGATGAGGAATTGCATCTCCAAGAAGCCACCCTCCTCTACAAGAGAAGAAGTTGACTCGTCTTAAAACCCCTTATATGAGGGTCATGAGTATGTACTAAATAGAGGGCCTCTTAAATTTAGGATTCCTCCTAGTTGGACCAAAACCCTCATTGACAAGAAAGATTGGTTAAGGATAAAAGGGGGTTGCTTGAGGAGGGCTTTAAGATAATAAAACCCAATCCTTACGCCACTGTGAAGAACACACCTCCTTGTTGTATTGTTGTATGTAAGGAATCATTCATGCAGGATTTGACATTTCGTTGCATCCATTCACTGTAGACCTTTTGAATGCCTACAATATCGCTACTTTCGAGTTATATCCTATTGTATGGGGTTGTATTACCTCTTTCTTGATATTGTTGTCCCTCTTGGATGTTAAGCCTTCCTTGATGGTTTTTCAGTACATATTTTGGGCAAATTGTGCCCTTGTGCTCATGCACCTGGATGGATTACTTTTCAACACAAAAGGGAGTATAGGATAATAATAGGGATGCTTGATAGTACAAAGAGCTTTCTCATTCATTTTTCCTTCCTTCGTAGTGCATATGATTATGATATCAAGACTACCAATGATCAAAAACCAAATTTAACTTTAAGTTACTGACCAATGATCTTCTTTTATCGGCCATGGGAATTGGTTCTAGGTTTCCTCAATGTAAGCTTCTGAACTTATGTCATTTTTGTTTTGAGTCATGTTTTAATATTTTGACATATTTTTTGCAACTTTTTCCTTTTGTGAATTCAAGTGCAAGCACCCGGACATTATGAATTCTATGACCTTGCTGATAATGGTGAGGACTAAGAACGTAATAAGGACAAGAGGAGTTTAAGGGACCCTGATCTTCATCCCACCTAGTTATAACCTCACTTGACTATCATGTTTTGGCTTTATATTTCTATGATGATATACTTAGTGTTATCTTTATTTATGTAGAACGCCCAAAAAAAGTCTAAGAACGTACCACCCCCTAAGAATATCGTGCCTCCTAAGGGCACCGCGCCCTCTAAGAGATAGGGAGATGGTACCCAGACATTTGTGCCAACAAAGAAGAAAATTAAGTATGTTGCCTTTTCTAAGGAAAAAGGGAAAGAGAGGGTCGAGAACATTCCCCAAAAGATGAGTTTACCCTCCATAGGAACAAACTAGCTACTGTGTACAATTGTGATCGTCCTTTCTCCAAATCATCTTCAAGGGATCTCAAGGTTCGTTGGTATAGAGCGATTCGCCAACTGATTTCATCCCGTGACCTTGAAGAGTTTGGTCTTAACCCATTTGAGACCCTCAAGGCCTTACAAGCTGAGGTAGGACATGCTATGTTTTCACCTTTTCCTTTCCATTTTTATAGCCAGTAACATTTTCGTGTTTATATATACTTATATACATCCCGATTTCAAGTGTGGATGCGCTTACAATATGAGCTTGCAAATGCTATTGGAAAGGAAAACTTCTTTGAGGAAGTGAACGATCGTCACAAGAATTTCAAAGAGCTAAGTGACAACGTTTTTAGAAAAAATGCTTGGGTGTTGAGGTTGCTGAAATTGACAAAGGACCTTGAGCATTCTTTAACAGTGATGAAGGACAAGAGTACAACTTTGTTGGAGGCTGTCATCCTTAAAGAAGAAGTTAGTGGTCAACTGGTTCTCCACATAGGAATGTCAGAATTTTAAGGAAGGTCTTAGGAAGAAGACCTTTGAGAAAGGACGACGCCTAAAGGAGGAGATGCATTGTATGGCTACTGCAAAGCTTGGTTTCTCCTATGAGCTATTCGAGAGAGTGATAGGTTATTTCTTTTATGACGCTTTATATGTGGTTGTTGAAGAGAAAAAGATTAATTTGGGGCTACATTGCCACCCAAGTTATTCCATGAAAAATAAACATATTTAATTAACAAAGAGTCTTAACTTGATCGAAATAATTTAGGTCTAAATTGCCACCCAGGTTATTCCATAACAAATGAATATATAAAATCTTTTATTGACAAAGAGTCCTGACATGTTTAGGATAATTTGGGGCTAAACTTCCATTCAAGTATTCCATAACAAATGAATATATAGGATTTTTGATTGACAAAGGGTCTTGACTTGATATTGCACACAAGTTTATAGGATCAAAATTTCCTTTCATTCACGATTTACTTAGAGCAGCATTACATTCATTCATGATTTTCCTACACAGTACAATGACCCTTGTAATGGCCAAGCGATACATCATAGTCTAAAAGTAGAACTTTTTTAATTGATCAGCATTTCATGGTCTGAGTAGATTATTCCCTCTGTCATCTTACAACCTGGTCTTACAATTTTCATGACCTTGTACAGACCATACAAATTTTTTTCAAGCTAAGTTTTTCTTTGTCAACAAACCTACTCGTGGCCTCAATCTTTTTTATGACATAGTCTCCAACTTGGAATTGTCAAGGTTTCATTATCTTGTTGAATTGCCTAGTCATTCTTTGCATTTGAGCCATTGATTTGAGTAACGCATTCCCTGTTGATCTGATAGTAGGTTGAGGTTTATAGGTTTATCTTGATCATTTGTTTTGTAATCATTAGGGGTCTTTATTAGCGGGTACCCGGCATTCCGGATACTCGGAAAGCTGGGTACCCAGTCAGTGGGATACCTTTTTAATGGCCCGTGTCCCGACCCAATTAATGTGGGTACCCGAATAAGTCGGGTTCGGGCATCGAGTACCCGGTTTTATTTTTGATTTTGTGGGCTGATTTTATTGTTTATAGAGAAGACCCAAAGAAAAAAGAAAAGAGGCATCAAAAGAATAATTCATTCATAAAAAATGATCAAAAAATGAAATCGGTCTACTTCAAAGGATAATTTTATTTTTTCTTTGTTTCTCCGAAGAGCAATACTGCTTCAAAGGATAATTCTATTGTTGGTTTGTTTCAAGAAGACCCTTTGCCTTCGCATGGAAACCCCTAACATTATTGACGAAAATGTCTACTGTAACGCTTCTCAAAAGAGCAGTATTAGAACATAGATTTCTTTGACTTCAACCAATCTTTTCTTTCCAGGAAATCATGGATGCAACAAATAAGTTTTATAAAAGTATGCTACTTGGAGTTGGTGGTTTTGGAAGTATTTACAAGGGAACACTTAGGATGGGAGAGTAGTTGATGTGAAAAGAGGCAATTCATGATCTCAACAAGGTATAGTTGAATTTAGAACTGTAATAGAGTTGTTGTCTAAGTTGAATTCAAGATCTGCTCCTAAAAATGGTATTTGTTTTTTTTAAGCGGGTCACCGAGTACCCACTTCAATTAAAATTTTGGCCCATGAGCCGACCCGGTTAAGGCGGGTTGGGTACCCGACTCGTAGTTAACGATTTTTTTTAGAAATTCACCGATCATTTATTAAGCAGGTCGGCGGGTCGAGGTTTTCTGAACAGCCTTAGTAATCATAATATGTGACCTTGATAGATCGAACTCCCACTTTGATAGGTAACATTGCTTTGCTTCCAAATACTAGGAAGAAAAGAGTGTGACTTGTGGCTTCTTAGACTATAGTTCTAATGGTCCGCAAGATGCCAAGTTGTTCTTCTATCCAATTATTAGGACACACCTTTAATTTCTTCTTAATGCCCGTAAGGATGGTTTCTTTCTGACTCTACTTACCTGTTTTTTTGGGTTCTATAGACTAAATTAAACCGTGTTAATATGTTAAATCCCTGGCAATATTCCCTAGGGGCAATATGCCCTTAAGGATGGAAAGGTCCTTCGAGTTGATAATATTGGCCAAGTAACGGATTGAGACAATGAAAAACTTGTGTTGGCCTGTAGCGGGTAGAAAGAATCCCAACAAATCTATCCCTCAATTATCGAACAGAATAACATCTTGCATAGGTGAAAAGTAGTTTGTTGGCTTGTGTGGTACTCTCGCAAAGAATTAACACTTGGTGCAACAATTGACTAAATTATCAGTATCACCCTTCAAACATGGCCAATAATATCCACTACAAAGGACCTTTCAAATGATAGTTCTTGCTCCTTAGTAAATGCCACAGGGGCCTTCATGTATTTCTTGGAGGATGTAGTCGCCTTTTGAAAGGGTAACACATTTCAAAAGAGCGTGGAGTGGATCCTAAGGGAGTTCCCCGCCTCTCAAGAATTTTACGTAGTGATCCATCAAATAATCAATTATGTCAATATGGCCAATGAAGGCGTTAATGATGGGAGTTGAAAGGACTTCCCACATTATATTCCTTGGTTCCTTGCTGATGGCTAAACTGGAGAGCCTGGTTAAGGCATTAGCTTAGGCCTTTTCTAACCTAGGAATGTGAAAAAGGATGACTGAATGGAATTTTGCAATTTCTTTATGTACCTTGGATAGGTATATAATCTTCATGTTGTCATCTTTTGCTTCATATTTCCCATTTACATGTCCCGTGATAAGCTGTGAGTCGGTATATGCCACTACATTCTTGGCGCCTGAACTTCTTCACTTGATCTTGTGGTCTAAATGATGAAATCAGCTAAGGCTTGAGCCTTCATGGTCGTTCTGGGTTCGAATTCTATTCCATAATCAGCAAGTTGATTGGCCCAATTAGCCATCCTAGTTGATTGATGTTTGCTTTCCAAGACTTTTTTGACTGGTTAGGAAATACGACCAATAACACGGTGCAATTAGAAGTGCAGTTTTAGCTTCCTAGTTGCCATGACTAAAGCGTAAATTGTTCTCTCAATTAAGCTGTACTTAGACTCAGAACCTCTATATGCATGTCTCATGTAGTAGATAGGCAATTTCTATTTTTCTCTTTCTACAACGAGAACAATACTAAGGGAGTAGTCAGACACAACGACATACAAGAACAATGTTTCACCCTTTAAGGGTGAGACTAGCTTGGGTACGTCTAACAAATATTTCTTAAATTGAAGGAAGGCTTCTTTGGCTTCTGGTCCCCACTTGAATGTGGCTTACTTTAATATTTTGAAAAAGATAGAACATCTATCTATAAATTTTGACATAAAATGACTTAAGGCAGTGATACACCAAGTTAGGCGTTGTACCTTCTTTATAGATGATGGTTATTTCATGTTGAGAACAACATGGATTTTGTCGAGGTTGACTTCAATCCCTCTTTTGTCCACCTGAAATCCTAGGCATTTGGCCCCGGTAACCCAAGCACATACTTATTTGGATTTATACGCATTCAATTTACTCTTAGAGACATGAAGGTTCATCTCAGATCAGAAGTGTGACCAAATGCTTACTTGCTCTTTGCAATCATGTCATCAACGTATACTTTCAAGTTTCGAACGATTTAGCTCTCAAAGACCTTGTTAACCATTCGTTGATATGTCGCTCCTGCATTTTTCAATTTGAATGGCATAACAAGATAACATTAGATTCCCATTGGAGTGATGAAAGTTGTATGAGGTTGATCAGTTGTTGCTAAGGGAATAGTTTTATATCCTACATTGGCATCCATGAAACTCAAGAGAGCATGCCCAACAGTTGAGTCCACCAATCTATCAATCTTAGGCAAAGCATAGTCATCGTTAGGGCAGCCTTGTTGACGTCAGTGATATCAAAACACATCCTCCATTATCCTGATGGCTTTCTCACCAGGACTACATTGTGTAGCCATTCAGATATTGGTATTCTCTTATAAATCACGTTTTTAGGAGTTTATCCACTTCTTCTCTTGTCGCTTGCACTCTCTTGGCGCCTTGATGTCTTAGTTTTTGCTTGACCGGCTTGATATCCAAATGACGAGAAGCTATTTCGGGTGGGATACCAGGCATTTCCTCTACGGTGTAAGCAAAGATGTCGCGTAATTCCCTGATGACATTTAGGATTGACTCCCTGACACTAGGAGACATGCTTTCCACAAGGTTCTTCTTGTCATCTCCCCAGATAGCTATTTGTTTGAACCCTTCTACTGGCTGTGGTCGATCAATACATTGCATGTTGTCTAGATGAACAGTCATAATAGAGCGTGATTCATCATCCTCAGCTTTTCTTTTCTTTGAACTTTTATCCATGCTTCCTACTTTTGTCCCTAATTTTAAGGTATTCACCTGGCATTTTTATGCGTCTTTTTAATATCCTCGAAGAATCCTAATAATTCCATCATCCTTTTCGTATTGGATGAGTTGTTGATGGGTGGATTTAACAACTTTTACTTTATTGATCAAAGCAATGCCCATAATAATGTTAACTAGAACTAGTAGTCAACGACGGTGAATTTTATTTAGAGGGATCTCCCATTTCCCTTTTCTCCCAACTGGACAGACAATGTAATGCTACCCATGGGGTGACTGGGCTTCCTCCAAATCCTACTAAGGAACTATCGAGAGACTCTAGGTGCTAAGCCTCATATTTCAGCTGTTGTAAGCAATCCATAGTGACAAGGTCAGCTGTAGTACTAGCGTCCACGAGTACCCTTCTTACATTCATTTGTCCTACTTTCAAAGTTAAGACAACTGGGTCAGCATGAGGGTATTGGATGGGACTTTCCATCATCTCATTAAAAATCATTTCTAGAGCTATGAGCGGCTTGGTGGTGGTTTTGATAGTTTTCATCAAAGTATGGACACTATCATTGATGGAATGGAATTCAAAATATCTACCAGAGATGACATTGATAAAGCCTTTGGTGGCACTAGATTTTTCTTTCCTTTTTTGGGCAATTTTGGTTTCGCCTTTGGTTAGTGTATGGAAGCTACCTTGGCCGATTAGGACAATATTGTTGATTTCGATTCATGAATCCTCCCAACTTTCCTTCATCGGCAAAACGATGTAGGACCTTTTTTTAGTTCTCGACATTGAGCAAGGGTATGGATATGCTCCTTGTGAGATTCACACCACAAGTCCATATTTCTCCTGTTCATTAACGTTATCACTCGAGGTGGGTTGGGTAATTCAGATCAGATAGCATTGAAATATCTATTTTTGATTCTTATTGAACCTTGAATCATAACCTCCATCTTTCAATTTTTTTGACCAATCTGCAAAGTGGTTATAGTTAGTCCTTGGTGGTCCTGACCTTGGTGGTCCTATTCGTGAGAGTCCTCCATACTCTTGTCATTTAGGCAGTCTAGCATGATTTATGGTTGCTTGAGGTTGGGATTGAGTCTTGTCATTCTTCCTTTTTTTCGCTTGGGAACCTACCTGCGTCCAAATATCTAACGCTGGGACAAACCTCTAAGCAATCTCTATCCCCTCGACATATGAAGTGACTCCCTTCTGAATCAATTACCATATCAGCTTTTGGGTTTTCAGTCCATTGATGAGTGTGGGTACGGTGGCAGAGTAGCTTATGTCATTGATGGTTAGGACATCATCTTGGAACCTCTTGATGTAAATAGATACTAAATCTCCTTTTTATTGGGTGATTGACATGAGATGAATACTCGACTTCTTTTGCCTCTTAAAGTCAACAAAATGATCTAAGAAGACCTTTTCAAGCTATGAGAACCTATCAATATTCCCGCAAAGAAGTAAAGTATACTAAGAAAAGGCCAATCCGGTTAGGGTAGTAGGAATGAACTTAAGAAGAAGAGCTTTACTTGTAGTGTTTACATCCATGTGAGCTCGATGTAACTCTATATGTTCTTGAGGATCTTGGGTTACATCAAAAGACACCATATTAGTAATCTTGACCTTAGTTCGGTCAGGAGTAGCAAAAATTCGGGCAGACAAGGAGGATCTTAAAGACTAATGGAGAGTGTACTGGTTTGCATTCTTCGAACTTATCTAAATCGGACTTTAGTTGGATTAAATGGGAAACTTCCTCCAGTCATGATGATGGTATTTGATAAGTATGTTCAGTTTCTTTTCTCTTAGAGTTGATAAGGGCATGAGCATGTATCCCTCCAGCACGTTGACTAGTAATTATCTCTCTAGCATCCATGACAGAGTGTGTCCTTGTCCGGTTAGGATCTTGGCGACGTACTTCCCTTCCCCGGTTAAGATTAGGGTCTTATATCTCCCTTTCCCGGCTTGTATTAGGAGGATACAATGGTTGTGTTGTGATTACGGTGATGACTATCCCTAGAGAAAATGTTTTGTTTTTTGTGTTATGAGAAGTTACATAATTAACATCACGATTTTGAGTGATTAGTGTTTCCTGGCTTTCAGCCACCTCCTCAACATAATAATTTAGTGGGGTAGGCTTGTGGACGGGTGTGGGTGCTCTCCTAGGTTAAGGTTAGATGTGTTCATTTTCAACATTAAGCGAAGATCTAGCCGAAATTGCCCTTAAGGCTTGAGTGATATGTTCTTGAAGCTGAGCAGTGAGAAGGGTTGCAAATTCTTGAAGGTCTGACCTACTTGCTTGGCTCTTCCTTGAAGGAGCTGGAAGTTTTTTTCAAATACAAGGAAATGATGGGTGATAGGTCCAGGTTAGAACTTCGATTAGGAATTAGATGCTTGGGATGATGGGCATGGCAAGAGTTATGTGCTTCATTCGGATGAGGTCACAACTAATGAGTACGAGCCTGGGTGTTTCTTTTTGGAGGCATAGCTTTCAGTTTGAGTTCACATTGAGGTGTTACGCTTCCCCATAAATGGTGTCAAACAATTTTAGGTGAAACTTTGTTACAATTTGTAGTAGGGAAAGGGTCATGTCTAATGTATGTCCAAGTAGAAACGTCCACGTGTCCAAGTATAAGGTAGCCCAGTCCTATTCTGTGACTTTGAATGCAATCGAAAGTAGTCGAAGGTCTTCAAATAAAAAAGTTATCGTCGCCTTTTCCCATTGCTATTTAAACAGTTATTTTTAGTGGGTTGTTTAAGGTCTTTGAATGAACCTAAAAAAAGAACAAAGGTTACTAACCCGGAGCAGCACCTAGTAAATCCCCTATGATGCTTGAGTTAGATAAGAGATGAATATGAATAGGAAACTTGTATGACTTAGAGAAAAATGTAGGAAAAAGCTTACTTCATTAGGATCTTTTGTGAGTATTTATACTAGTTGGATTTGTACTGATAATGAAACTGACTGGATTTGACTTACGAACTGATACTTAATGAAACAGATTGATATCTAACCTGAAATTAGGCTTTGATCATCCCATAGGCTATCATTGACCAAGTTATAAGGCCCAATTAATATTGGAGCTTTGGACCTGTTCACTAATAATTTTACTTCTTAATGGAATTAACTTAAGTGCACGGATTGTTGCACTAACCGGGTCGTGTTCACGGGGAAACAAGGCTATGCTTATTTATACTTGCATATTAGTCGGATAAAAGGGGATTGTTGAATGCAATAATAAAAAGATATGAAAAAAATAGGGGTTTAACAATCAATGATAAAGAGGGGGTAGGCTTAACTCATTCATGATAACATTTGATGGCGATAAGCTAGCTTCTTAAGGGTCATTAAAGGGTAGCAAATCGCACTTAAAAGTGCAATCCAATCCTTGATTGGGCTTGGGATTGCCTCCAAGCTCTTCACCATCCTCACTCTCGTGAGTGAAGATGAAGGGTGTGGGCTATAAATCATCTACTACTTGCTCATCCATCCCTACTCTCGTAGGTGGAGGATAAAGCCCTTAGATAAGAAGGTGGATGCAAGGTGCAATCCTCATTGATCCCTTGAACCCAATTTCATCCATTGATCAAAGATTAGATTATTCAAAATTCAACCCTCGTTGGTATATTGTAACCAATCATGACAATCTCTGGCCAATTGGTAGAATAACCCTCATATGAGCCTTTTTCAAAAATCAACTAGAATTTCATCATCATCAAGTCATCATAACGGTTGAGTTAACGCCAACCCTAGAAAACTACTTACTACCCATTCTATTGGTTAAATACATGATAATGGATAATAAAGTAAGATATTGAATGATCAACAAACACGAGAACACAAGTAATTAGCTATTATGCAACAATGATGAAAATCACAAACAAGCATAAAAACAAGAACAAACTATCAATAATAATTGAGGAGAAGTATCAGAAGATACCCATAAAAGATGAGAAAGATTGGAGAACAAAGTTGCAAAACCCAAAAAGTAATAAAGCTGAAACCCTCAACAATGGAGGTTCATGAAGAAGAAAAACTCCAAACATGCAATAAACTAGTGGATTGAATGAACAATAACTACGATAAACCTTACCTAAACTATTTTTGTGATTTTTAAATATTAAGTTGCAAAAATGAAAAAGGTTCTTAGTAAATGAAACTAGATCTCAAGAAGTAATAAAAGCTAGAGTAATGAAAATAGGGCAAAAACTAAGCATATTTAATGTTTACACCAACTCTCTTTATATAGCACCTCCTAATATGGTAAAACCCTTTTAGCGTAAAATCAGAGATTAATTCCTTCAATGACGTGTAGAGGGCTGCCAAGTCAGAGAAATCAGCAAAAAGGCCCATCTGGGAAAAGGGATTAATTGACCGATCTAAAGTGAACGACCGATCGATTAGTTAGCTCCTAAAAATATCTGCTTCTGGAAAGTTTGGGACACAAGATCGACTGATCGATCACTTTACTCTTTAGGGAGATGCTTCTGGAAAATGCAAGCTATAAGATTGATTGATCGATCTAAAGTGATCGACCGATCGATCTCCAAATGATGTTGCTTGAGGCTACTGGAAATGTTGCTGCAAGGGATCGACCAATCGATCTCATTAAAGACTCTTAAATTGCTCAAGTCCAAGTCCTTTTTTTCCTTTTGCCTTTACATGAATGCTTTGGACTATCTCCTTTCCTTGGTTTAGCTCTGTTCTCTCTCTTAAACTTCCGAGGAATTAGGTGCGCATCGTTCCAAAGTTGCTTTGCTCGAAAAAAGGTGGCCAATCTTGTAAAAACAATCAAAACACAAGATATTCTACACTAGGGCAATCAATTCATTAAAAATAATAAGGAACATCAACAGCATGGAAAAGTGCACTAAATAAGCATAAAATTAGGACTAAATAAAGAGTTATCATCACCGAAAACAATATTATTTACTGACTAATTTTAAGAAAGCTCGAAATGAAAAATAATAGTGTTACAAATTTGACATTTTGAAATATTTTCAATAAAAACGATTATTTGAGCTTACAACAAGTCTTGTGTGACACCGTCTCATCATGAGACGGACTCATATAATTAACTCTTTAAGGTTATAATTGATCACTCTAAAACTATAAAAAGTGATCGATTTAAAACTGTAAGTAATCCCTTTAGGTTTATAAGTGATCACTTTAAGATATTAAGCGTACATTAAATTCGATTAGTAGAAATTAAATCACCATCAGATCGTCTAATTAGATTTTATATTGACCTTATTAGGACTATTTATATATGTAATTAACTGCAGCATTATTTGGTGAACTTTTACTTAAAAAAAAATGTTTTAACTTTTTGTAGAGAAAATTAAGGGATTAACCAAAAATTCTATTGTTTTACATGGATTCTGCAAATATTCTTATAGATGAGCATTTATCTTGATGGAATAAAGTCATTGATACATTGTACAAGTAATATTTTATTGTATATTTGTTTATTTATATACGTTTGCACGTTCATGAAATTCTTCGTTCATCAACATGTTCTTAGAAAATACGGTCAATCATATATAGAGGTATTAAAGCCTTTAACAAATATTCTTTTTAGCCTTTTAGGCCTAGTATGGTATGAGGATGACGGATGTAAGCCCCTACATCAAAATTTATATAACAAATTCTTAAATCTCTTGGGAGGCAAAATATATTTATTGTTTATTTGATCAAAATTAAGTACTGCATTCAAAGGAACCATACATAAAAATTTAACTAAATTTCCATTTTAATATTTAATTTATAAATATTAACTAAAGAGATAAAAACATCTTAAAATTTATTTTAACAAAAAATATTAACACAAGATTCCAGCAATAAACTCTCATCAAATGACATGGAGGGCTTTAAATGGTTATTGTTTACCGACGTCATACATAAGACCTTCAAACTTTTAAAGTCATATACTCTTATTAATTTTATTTTTTTTTTTTGGAAAGAAGACTCCTATATAGTTTTTTTTTTTTTTTTTTTTTTTTGTTTGAGATGTACTCCTATTAGTTAAGTTAGCTTTAATTTAATTGTTTTTTTTTAAGCCTCAAAAACTCATTAAAATGTAAAAGAAATAGCTAGGGTCATGATATCTATTCAGTGATTCTTCTAAATGTCAACTGAATGATGTTAGAATCTATACGTACTTATTCGAATTCTACATTTTTTTAGCATTATGAGTATCTAATGCTAATTTCAAGTTAGGAATGTGTTTTGCACTTTATTCATTAAGGATTCTATTGGGCACAACAATTTTAATGTGGAAATTAGAATACTTGTTAGCATAAAATGAATATTTTTACCTTTGGTAAGTCAGGGACGTTTTTTTCTTCTCATAGTAAACAAACTCTCAAGAAAAAAATGTCTCATGGTAAAGACCAAACACATATGGCTTGATCCGTTTTCAATTTTGTGGTTTTTTAGTTGATTTCTAAGGTTGTTGTTTAGATAAACTTTGACTTAAAAGTAATCAATTTTAACCTTTAAGTGATCAATTTGAACTTAAAGTACATAAATTAATTGGATCAATTATGACCTTTTTAAAGTGATCAATTTTGACTTAAAAGTGATAAATTATATATGACCTTAAAGTGATCAATTTTTGAAGATTGATAGGAGACCGAATACTCTCTAGAGGGGGGTTAATAGAGAGTATGTGCTTTTAAAATTTTTTCTCTGAAAGATAAGCTCAAGAGTTTAGGAGACCTTTCAAAACAATTTATGCAATTGTTTTAGGTCGAATAATAGATCTAAGAACTAATGCGAAAATATAATTAAATAAGAACAAGGAAATTGTTAACGAGGTTTGGTTCAAAGCCTTTTTTATTAATGAAACTTAGATGACTAAGAAGATTTCTCTATCTTCTCTCACCACGTTATTCCCCTTGAAAAACGTCTAACAAGTTCTCTTAATAAAAGTTCTAATCCCAATCTCACAAAAGAGAAAAGAAAATGAATACTTTAAAAAGTATTCCAAGCTTTATGCGTAGATGAAAATAATTTCTAACTCTCTTTTACTCTAAAACCTATTACAAATGAGAGAGTTAGGTGAGTTAAGTTTTACAACACTTTTTGAATATTAAAGCTCAAAGTAAGTAGAAAGCTATTTCGTAAGATGTGTTGCAATTATCTTAATTCTTGAATTAAGCCTCTTAAATATATGTTACGCCTCCAACATTGCCGTTCAAACAAATGAAACTTCATTCCTTTATTTTCACAAACTGGTTATGTTGAACCAGTCTTCAAAATCTTGGACAACAAGTAAAATCTAACGCTCCACTATGACTTGTTCAACACACGTTTTTGTTACTATTTTTAGCTCTTTCAAATCTTTGATATGCTGCCACGTTAATACTCATGCCAAGCATTGAATATTGAATAATTCAAACAAAAACAACCGAAATACATAAGGCACATAAAGTTCCTAGATTTTAGCTTCATTCGAAGTATTCTTCCTATTTTTTAGCTGAGCTAACAACATCTCCAAATTTTTATAGGAAAATCTATAATTAGTATTAACTTGTTTGCCAAGTAAATTACTCATTCAAAATATCAAGTTATAAGTCATGTAATTATATGATAAAAATGTTTAATTACTTATTAAAATTTATTTAATCATATCTTATAAAGACATTTAACTTAAGTCAACTTATTTCAAACTTATTTCAACATATTTTGGACTTTAATTATTTATCAATTAACCACTTTATATCTAATATGATTTTGGACCTATTTAAACTGCTAAATATAATTACTTAATTTATTTGTTTAATTTCATATGAGTTTAGAATATCATCACTTAAAGGAATTGAGTCTTCAATTTCCCCCTTAATGAAAATTAAAACCATATTTTCCTAAATCATATTACTAGATGAATATGATATAAAACATGATAAGAACAAACACTTAGATAATTTATAAAGCATGTTATGTTATTATTAAGCAAAAAATTTCAAGAATTTGACATTTGTCTCAAATCAGAACAATAGACAAAATATAACATATGTATAAACCAATAACAAAAAATACATGGATTTTAATATAATAAAACATTATCTAAAAAAGCAAGCAATTAAACAACCAACCATAATTCATGCAAAGATACAATTATCAATATTTTAAGATATCAACATTTTAAGATCATATCATCAATAATGTCATGTTCGTCAATAATCATATGAACAATAATCGACAATCAAGTATAAGATCATCATGCATAATTAGCAAGAATATAAACAGAATTAATAGCAATAATCAAGCAAACAAGCATAAGCAAAATAATCATCAAGCATCAAGCAGCATACAAAATAAGCTACGACTATCTAAGCTATTATAAATCAAATTATTCTGTCCCTTTTTGACTTTCATCAAAAAGAAACAGGGCTTAACAATGTTGGGATTTGTTTTTGAAAAAACTAAAATGTTTGCCAAAAATAAAAATATAGCTTATCAAACTAACATCTTAAAACAAAATTTTTTCCTTGACCTGGTCTTCCTTTTCTTGGAAGCTTTAGCTTTACCAGGGGAAGAAGTTGTCACGTCAGTTTCTGGGGTAGGCTCAACAGTTGGGGGTGGTAGTGGTGGTTCTTGTGTAATTGGAGCAGCAACCTCCGCTACTTTCTTCTCCTCCTCTTTTTCTTCAACCATATGCTCAGCCTTATCCTTCATTACCTCCTCCTTCTTCTCTGCAGCCTCTCCCTCTTCTATCTCTTCTTCCACGACCACATCCTCAACAACCATGCCTTTTATCTCTTTCATGAAAGTTTCTAACATAAAAGTCAGAGTAGACACTTTATCATGTAAAACAAGGATGGACATTTTCATTTCACTAACCTTTGAGTGAAGAGACTAGATGCGAGAATGAGTGGTGTGTTCTTTTAGTTGTGGTTCAAGGCGTGTAAGTATCTTTCCATGAATCTTTTGGAGATCCTCTTTCTCAAATATTGATAAGTGTGAGTATAACTCGTACTTACCATTGACTTTAAATATGCCAATTAGGGGAGGTAGGACATTATTAGTTTGGGATTAAGGAACAGAATAATCCACTTCCTCTAGATTAGAGAATAGATTACAATGGTCAAAGACCAATGTCAAGAGATTAGCATAAGGAAGAGCAATGTTTCGTAGAGCACAACTATAGAAACGAATGTTTGAAATGACGAGGGGGGCATAATCAATTGTTTTTACAGAAGCAACCTTCCACAAGAGAATAAGGTGTGCATCTGTAAAAAGTTCACAAGAAGAGTTTTGAGAATAAACAGTCTAAAAAAGTAGAGTATGAAGTAACTTCCCACACAAATTCAAGCCATTGTGGGTAAGTTGTTTTGTTGGAGAAAAATCAGAATGGGAGGCGAGAATAAACATATCTTTGGCGTTTTGAAAAGCCATGGAATTAGGGGTGGAATCTTCCATATCAAGTGAAAATTTAAACAAATCATTGATGAGAGTTTTAGAGATTATAATCTCATGACCTTTGACAAAACTCCTCAAGGCCGGAAATCCATCAACGGTTATGAAAGACAAATTGCAATAAAAGATTTTAACAAGAATTGGGTAAGTAACTAAACATGGATCTAACAACTTTCCAGGAGTTGTTTGAATAAAGGAGGAAACAACATCAAAATCATCGAACAAAAAGAAATTGTAGTACAGAATGTCAATAAAAGATAATGGACGATGCTTGAAATTACCAATCTATCTCCCAAATACAGTACGAATTTTCAAACCAATTTTTCATAACCTCTAAAGAAGCGAGAGGTGAAGGATTTTTTGGGTTTAGGGTTTTAAGCCCTGGAGATTTTTGAGGATTCATGTTTTTCAGAGTTGATGGAAGAACGAGTGAATTTTCTTTTTGGTGTCATTGATGAAATATTGAAAGCTTGAAAAAGAAAGAAAGGTTTCTTGAAAGAGAAAAGTGAAATCAGGAAATAAAATGGAGTATGGAAAAGGACAGCTCACAAGGGGATAAAAGACCGAAACAAGTACAATGGATTTGACACACAAAAGTTGTGATTTGACAACTTAGTAAAATACAATTATGAATACCATTTAAAATTTTGAACGGTTTGGAAATAAAGAGTGATGTGAGGGAGTGAATATACATAGTAATCATGAACCTAATTAAAATCTAGTTAAATGAGAATTAAGTTCATGAACTAGGAATTAAAGATGTAGATGACGTCCAACATTTATTTCCAAACACCTAAATTTACTTTAAGAAAATTAAATATCCTTTATTAATTAAAGGTATTTAATTTTAAATCCCAATTTTTTATATATGTAACATATATTTTAAGAAATTGAAATTTACTTTTCAAACCTTAAATATACGTACGTTAAACACACACAGACACGTATATTTCTCATGCAATCACAAATTTTACATGTCAGCTAGTCATGCAAACTACTAGAATAATGAATTAAAATACTCCCCTTAAATACATACTTAGTATTTATATTATCCTTCCCTAAGTTCATGAAACATCATTTAACATTCCAAGTTCCATACGAATATATGCAAAACAATCAGGACTTAAAGGTTTTGTAAATATATCAGCTAATTGATTTTCTGTAGGTATAAAAGATAAAGTAATATTACATTTTTCAACATGATCACGTATGAAGTGGTGACGTACCTCAATGTGTTTTGTATATAAATGTTGTACCGGATTTTTAGTAATACAAATTGCACTTGTCTTATCACACTTAATTAGAATACCTTTGATATCAACTCCATGATCTCGAAGCTGTTGTGCAATCCATAAAATTTGAGAACAACATGCACCGGCTAATATGTATTCTACTTCTGCCGTAGATAAAGCCATAGAATTTTGCTTTATAGAATACCATGAAATCAAAGATGATCCTAAGAATTGACACGATCTTGAAGTGCTCTTTCTATCCACCTTAAACCAGCATAATCTGCATCTGAAAAACCAATCAAAGAAAAATTAAATATAATTTTATGTTCATATATATATATGTATTTATATATATATGTATATATATATATATATATATATATATATATATATATATATATATATATATATATATATATATATATATATAAATAAATAAATATATATATATATATATATATATATATATATATATATATATATATATACATATATATATATGTAACATATATATATATATATATATATATATATATATATATATATATATGTGTGTGTGTGTGTGTGTGTGTGTGTGTGTGTGTGTGTGTGTATGTGTGTGTGTATATATATATATATATATATATATATATATATATATATATATATATATATATATATATATATATATATATATATGTATATATATATATATATATATATATATATATATATATATATATATATATATATATATATGTATATATATATATATATATATATATATATATATATATATATATATGTATATATATATGTATATATATATATGTATATATATATATATATATATATATATATATATATATATATATATATATATATATATATATATATATATATTATATATATATATATATATATATATATATATATATATATATATATATATATATA
>NC_080051.1:10644632-10667132 GCF_026212465.1 Amaranthus tricolor
TCTCTCTGGGAAGGACTTCTCCAAAACCCTGTATTATGAAACCGATCCCACATCTGTTTATCCAATTCAACCGCAGATCCATCAATAGAAACCTTAATCATCTCAAACTCTTTCAAATCAACGTCAGATACTTCATCAACATATCTCTTATCGTATACCTCACCTACACTGGAACATCCGCTTTCTTCTTCTTTCAAAAACCCTACATTTTTATTTATCAATCTCTTTTGTCGTTTCTTCCGCCATATTCGCCGGAAAATACTCGCCGGAACTTTATAGACGACTAAAAGTATACACTCAAACATAACGCACGGGCAACAACACGTGACTACAGCACAATTCGCCGCTGTTCCCCCGGCAACTTCTCCGACGTTAGATAAAGACTTCTTCATACTCTTTGGCGGAGTTGGGGTTTGTGTAGCCGGCGAATTTCGACGGGTAAGATCCATAGTTGATGAAGATCGGATTACTATTTGACCCGTCATTTAGGAAAGAGAAATTTTTTTGGTGGAGGAGAGAGAAAGGAAAAGAGAGGTTAATAGGGAAGTGGAAACGTGATTATATAATATATATGTAAAGAGAAAGAGATGTAGGTTTCTTTATCGGTATTATTCTTAAAATTCATCATCCTTTTATATATTGAATTTTCAATATTGTCCCTGCTTAATTTACGAATTCAAAAACAACTCTCTAAAAACGCTCTCTAAAAAGAAGCTAAAATTTCAAATGATTCACAATGGCGAATCTTAACAAACATGAATACAATTCGATAAGTAATTAAATCGATTCAAATTTTTTGGAAAAAAAACAAAATGACGAACAATAGTTGCACGCAACTGAGCCGCGGATGGGTACGTGTGACTCATCCGCAGTTTAGTCACGTGCGACTAATCCCTTATTTTTATTTCTCTTTTTTCTTTAAATTATTTTTGATTTTATTATTATTTAATATATGTTGTAGTAAATTATTTTATTTTATAATTTATATTATTATTATTTAAATTATTTAAATAAGTTTTTATTTTTTATTTAAATTATTCTAGTAACTTATAATTTATGTTGTAGTAATTTATTTAATTTACAATTTATGTTGTAGTAACTTATTTAAATTATTTTGTATTTTATTATATTGTTTAAATTATTTTATTTTATATACATTTTAATTTAGTTGAAATTTTAATTATTAAAGTAAATTATACGTTTTGTGCGATTCCCCCTGTTCATTTTTTTTCGTTATTTTTTTTAAGAAATTCGATTAAAATAATTGTTGTTGGTGTTTTGAATTTTTTAGCTTTAGCTCCACAAATTTTAGGTTTTGATTTTGTATTTTTAGATTGATAAAAGTGTTAATGAGTGTAATTGGAGTGTTTTAAAGAAGTTCTAAGTACAAGGGCATTTTTGTAAAAGGGTGATGAAGTTTAAGGATTGTGTTATTTATTTTCACTCAATCAATTTTTTAACTTGGATTAAAATCTGGAAAATCCGTTTTTTATTTTATATTTATTTTTATACTTTATTTTGCGCAAGTGGGAAGGTGACAGGTGGATAATATCAGTTAATATTTACGGTTTGTTTGGGTTGAGTTTTTTTGGTACATATTAATATAAGAGGATGGAAAATGACATGTCAACTGGCAGTAGTCTATGATGATTAGTGTTTAGTAATTAAAACTTATGGACATTGGTACTTGTGGACGTGGTCATTTTTTTCACTTTGTGTCACTTTAATTTTAATGTTTACTTTTTACCTATGTCTCTTATAAAAATTCTACAGCTAGTTTCTTAAGTGATCATCTTTTTAAGAGAAAGTCTTTATGTCCAATCTGTTTATGCTGGCAGCTTCTTCAAAAAAAATTAATATCCCAACATATACGGCAGGACGCTGGTTTCAAAGTTGAACTTTCCATATTCCAATAAACTTTATTGACATCTCCTCTTGAAAACCACCCGTGTAATTATTGCAACAATTTTTATAAAAAAGGTTCTATATTCTCAATGAACATCGTTAACATCTCTTTCCATATTATTAGTAGAAACACCATGGATGCTTTCATGGAAGAATTTGATATTTACCACAATTGTCTCTAAATTTTGCGATATTTTTGAGAAGGAAGAATTAAGGCTAATATTTGGTTCTTGATTTTTTTGAAATTAAATTCCCAATTATTATTTTGACTTTTAAAATTGTTTTCTGTAAAATTAAATGAAATAAAGCGCTCAGTTGTTGTTTTAAGGAGGAAGAAGAACACAATGACGTTGAACAACATGATAGGAACACAATAGGTATTAATTGTACTGTAAGTTGACATCAAGTCTGATGTAAGTGGGTATTAAGTGTGTTGTAAGTTGCCATTAAGTATGATGTAAGTTGGCATTAAGTTTGATTTAACTAGCCAATAAGTCTGATGTAAATTGACATTAACTTTGATGTAAATTGACATAAAGTATGATGTAAATTGGCATTAGTCTAATGTAAGTAGGTAATAAGTATTCTGTAAGTTGGCATTAAATCTGATTTAAGTTGGCATTAAGTTTGATGTAAGTAGGCAATAAGGGTTATGTAAGTTGGTATTAGATATGAGATAAGTAGGTACGAAACAAAAATATAATATGCACATTAAGATGATATAAGTAGGTATTAAGTGTACTGTAAGTTGGCATTAAGTCTGATTTAAGTAGGCATTAAGTGTACTTTAAGTTGGAATTAAATCTGATGTACGTGAGTATTAAGGCTGATGTAAGAAGGCAATAAGTGTGTAGTAAGTTGGCATCAAGTCTGATGTAAGTTGGCATTAAGTCTGATATAAGTTGGCATTAAGTTTGATTAATTAGGCATTAAGTTTACTATAAGTAATGTAACACCCCGTAATTTATCGGGTTTAAAAAATAAATAAAATATAATAAAATAAAGTATAACAAAATAAAATAAATAAGTAATATTGAATTATATTATTTTACATGGTTAATTATAAGAAACGAAGTAAGTTTATTTTAACGGTAACGAGTTTTATCGCATACGATGTTATCGCGTGACGTTTCTTTGCTGTTTTTAACAATAATATAATATTACTTAATTATTTAATACAAAAAAAAAAAAATTAAACTAAAGGAAAGTGAAGAGTGGCCGGTTGGGTTTTATGGCATGGGAGGAGTCTTGTAACTCCTCTCATAATTGTGTTTATGGCACAATTATAATGCTTGTTTAAATTATCTATTAATTCTTTAGTCTTCTTGGATTTCATTGCCATTTCAATTGTTTCAAGAGCTCTCAAAATTCAGAAAAATTTCTTCCTTGCTTTCCCTTGTTTCGGCACTTCAAAAGAAAAAAAAAATTTTGTTGTTCCATCCAATCTTGTGATCTAAGGGTAAGTCTAATTAAATTGTTAAATTGTAGATTTTATATACAATATATTTTATGTATGATGATATCCTATGACTTATAAGAGGATTGAATATTTTTCTTTTATATACGAAAATTTTCTATAATAATCCTTTAATAAGCTATAATTTGTTAAATGGATTAAGAAAAGGAACTTCATGATCAACATTCTTTAACAAAATTTATATTTTTTATAAGAATTAAGTATTTAAAGTTATATTGATATTTTAATAAATTCCTTATGGTCTACTTTTCTCTAACAAAATTTCAATTTGTTAGATGAAATGTAAATGGTATGGATTAAGTAATATAGTCATCCAAAATTTAATAATCCTTTAGCAAAATTTGATTTGTATGAAGGATTGTATTATATTTATATATATGTGTCTTGATTTAAAAGGGGTGATTTGATTTTGTAATTCTCTACAAAATTTAATTTGTTAAGAGAATAAAGTATTTAATTTAGTTATCATAGTTTATGAAATTTTAAGTCTCTTGAAGGATTTTGTGAATGTGACCTTACTAGAATTATTTTGGTCATGAGATTTAAAAGAGAAAGGGGTTGATAATGTATGTATAAAATAATAATAATGATGAATAAAATATATATAAATATATATAAATATATATATATATATATATATATATATATATATATATATATATATATATATATATATATATATATATGTATATATATATATATATATATATATATATATATTTATATATACATATATATATATATATATATATATATATATATATATACATATATATATATATATATATATACATATATATATATATATATATATACATATATATATATATATATATATATATATATATATATATATATATATACATATATATATATATATATACATATATATATATATATACATATATATATATATATATATACATATATATATATATATATATATATATATATATATACATATATATATATATATATATATATATATACATATATATATATATATACATATATATATATATATATATATATATATATATATATACATATATATATATATATATATATATATATATATATATATATATATATATATATATATATACATATATATATATATATATATATATATATATATATATATATATATATATATATATATGTATATATATATACATATATGTATATATATATACATATATGTATATATATATATATATATATATATATATATATATATATATATATATATATATATATATATATATATATATATATATATATATATATATATATATATATATATATATATATATATATATTCGGGTAGCAGGTGATCTGCCTCGTTAAAGGTGCCGACCCGGAAACCTTAGTTGTTTTCCGTTGCTTTATGCATCGTTGCGTTAAAAACTCGTTAAATGCTTAAAATAAATAAAAATAGTAAATGGATGTTAGAAATTACGAAATTTGGTACCCAAGGTAATTGACGCGTTCCGAACGCAATGGCGAAGTCGGATTTTTCATTTGAATTTTCTAACCTATCCGAAATGGCCCTCAAAGTTTCTGGTCAGGATGTGAAATTTGGAACCTTTGGGAATTGGATGTAAACAATTAAAAATTATCATGTCTTAGTGATATTTTAGCGTATGGAGTGGATTAAATGTGTAAACACGTCCTAATACGTGATCGTTTTGTGTGTGTGTTATTTAGGACCTCGATTCATAAGATGGCGAAATATCGGTCGTGCTTGAATATTGTTGTTTGCAGCGCTTAAAGGTACACGCTTAGACCATACTGTTTATGTGGTTGTGCAAATAGTGTTGTTTCATTTCTATCGAAGCATGGTAATTCACATAAGGATTAGACATCTCAAATAATTTGAAAGAAATTTATTGGAAATTGAGAATATATGTATTATGTTACCCAAAGGGGTTAACGAATTGGTTTGGATTATTATAATTATTGTTCTCATGACAGTTTTGGATCATTACGATCACCATGGGGGTATGCATACTTTAGCCTTTGACGACCCGAACAGGACGGGCAACGTCCTAGGTCGGTGGTTGCCTTGGGATTAGCTCTCCCAAGTGTATTTCTCCAAAAATATTTGGACTTATACTTGAACGACCCGAACAGGACGGGCAACGTTACAAGTTGGGATTAATTAATAATAAATGTATTAGAGCCTATGCGTGCTAGGATGAACATTTTGCTTGTATTCAACCTGATTGATATTGGTATGAAGTCTCTGACGTGTATTGGTTTGTTTCTTTGGAACCTACTGTGTGTTGTCATACGACGACTAGTAGGTTGATTGCAGGTGGGCCTGGAGTGAGATATCGACCTAGAACCCGTAATCATCAAGACTATGCTATTATCTTTTGTATTAGATTATGAATAAAAAGAAACTCTAAATTTAAGTAACAAGAGATAGTGTAGTTTTCTTTTCGCTTCCGCTATTTCAATTAGTTGGTTTAGAGGCCTTTAGGCTCTTGAGTTGTACGTTAGAGCTTCCGCTGACTTATTATCTTTCACGCTGGTTCTGTTTTTGTTTTATCTATATTTCTTTATCGACGGAACGTTGACGGTCCTAGAGGAAAGTCTTCTCTGGAGTCCAAAGAGTGAACCAGAATTTATATTTTCATATGGATTTCCGAGTCACTTAAACCGGACCGTTTCAATTGGTATCAGAGCCAACGTTCCTCAGATGATAAAGGAATAAACAAACTTAGTAGAGAGTTGGGGAGTAGTCCTTAGGACGTAAATTTATTGATATGTGTTTGTGTTGTATGCTGTTAGGTGATAAGTAATGTTTTGTTTTGTACTTTCGTGTGGAATCAGGATATATGGATAAGGGAAAAACACCAATGAACTCACACACCCCCAGGGAGATCTCCAATGCTGATATATGGAGAATAAGGAATTGTGAAAGTATCCGAGATTATAGGGAGAGGATGCGAATGGTTAAGGCAAAGGCTGGTAGGTTATGTTATGATTTAGATTTGGACCTAAAGGAGTTACATCATTTGTCTAAATCTACGAAAAATGTAGAACCCGAGGAGGAGGGCGAACCCCACATATCGGACGACGCTGATGTGGTCATGGAACCCTTGAAGGAGCGGAACCTACCCGACCCTTCACTAGTGGAAACTGAGGTTCAGTCGGAGAGTGATGTCAAAATGTGGGAGCCTAAACGGGAACCACCTCATTATGTAGAGATTTCCAGCAAAGATGAGAGTGGCAATTGGGGGTCGCACTATGATCTGTATGGCTATGGGACTGGGTTTGATAGGGGTTGCTCAGATGTAGAGGATCCCGAAGAAGACGTGGAGGAAGTACCAATAGACCACCCTAGGAACAGTGATAGTGAATCAGAAGAAGCGCACTCGAACTCCAGCTCTGATTCTGGGGAAGATTCAGATGATGAGGACTTTGACTTAGCAAGCTATGATGAGAGTGCTGACACTTGGGACGCTTGGCATTAAATGTTTCCCTTCTTTTCTTCAATGTTTTCCTTTAGTTATATCTTTTAAAGTTTTTATCTTTATGAAAAAAATGTAAATGCTGTGCGGGAATCAGTGAAGACGCATCAGTTTATATCAATAAAATATCATAGTATGTTTATGGTTTCTTCCAATGAGGTGTGATGTGTATTATATATTGAGTCGCTTTTACAATGTTTTCATTAAGTTTAATATTATATACATATAGAAATAAATAAACCTAAGCACTAGTGAATAAGTAGTTGTATGTTAAGTCAATTTCTGCAGAATTCTGTTCTTTCTTTAGAACTTTCGAATCCTTAGGTCTTTCTTGTAATTAGTACCTTCTTTTTGCTTGCAGAAGATGCCTCCTTTGTCAAGAAAGAGGCTGTCTAGAAATGATGCTAACCGTACGTTAAGAAATCTGGTGAAAGCATTATCAAGTGTAAGCGCACCACGAGAGAGGTCTACGTCGAAATTAGCATCTGAAATGAGCAAACGGATTAGTCAGAGCAAACCTTCGACTTTCTATGGTAAAGGGGAACCGTCGGAGCTTGAACTCTGGTTAAGAGAATTTGACAAACTTTTTGATGTAGTAGAATGTCCAGAAGAATTGAAAGTCATCCAGGCTGCTTTTTATTTGGTTGGAGAAGCCGACTACTGGTGGGCAAACAGTAGATCGGGGTTGTTGGAGCAGGCTGAGGGGGATTTTAGTTGGGATTTGTTTAAAAGGGCCATGCGAGAGAAATTTTACCCGTTGCACGTAAGGAAAGATAAGTCGAACGAGTTTGCGCGATTAGAGATGGGTGGTATGACTGTTGATGAGTATTACCATAAATTTATGGAGTACCTCAAGTACTGTCCTGATGATGTACCTACTGAAGAGAAGAAAATGCAGCGATTTGAGTTGGGTTTGTCGTACGACATTCAAAAACATATCGAAAGTGATCGTTATAACAACTTGGAACAGATGAACAAGCGAGCGTCTCAAATAGGAAATATTTTGAGGAAGGAGAAGGAAAAAAAAAGGGTAACGTCCCTGAGAAGAGGAAAGAGGTTTCTGGCCAGACATCGGAGAACTTGTCGGGCTTTTATCATAAGAAAGCAAGAAATTTCGAAAATTTTCAGGGAGGCGGGTCTAGTACAAATTCTGGGTTTAGAGGAGACGCGAAGCCTGCTAAGCCTTTATTGGACTGAGATGGCAATGAAAGGAAGTATTTCTGTAGAAGATGCAAGAGAAATCACCCGGGAAAAGATTGTGATGGGAATTTGATCGAGTGTAACTTTTGTCACAAAAGAGGACATAGGGAGTTTGAATGCTACATAAAAAGGGGGTAGAAGTCAACAGCCGGGTGGACAACACCGGCAATAGAATTTAAACAACGCCGGCGGTCAAATCAGCCAACAGTACGGGAATGGAAATCGTGGTAATGCTGGTCAGAGATTCCAGCGACCTTTTAATGGGGGACAAGGCCGAGTAGATGGAAACCGGGCAGAAGGGTCAGATATGCATCGTGGGGGCAATCACGTGGGAGGAATTAATGTACAAACATCTAGTGCAAGGGTATCTGCGGTCAGTGCTAGAGAAGCTGACCAGGCGACGGATGTGGTTACAGGTACGTTCGCCATTCATTCTATAGCTGTGAATGTATTATTTGATTCGGGAGCTACATGTTCATTTCTTGCAAAGAGTAAAGTAGAAGAATTGAATTTAGGGGCTTTTGAAAAAGTTTCTTATACGGTGGCTGTTCTATCGGGAAAATTGTACAGTTGTGATAGACTGTATAAGGATGTACCCTTGAAGATAGGGAAAGTTGTCTTTCCTAGTGACTTGTATGTATTAGATATGGAAGGCTTAGAGGTAATTTTGGGGATGGATTGGTTAGGAAGATATAAAGCCACTATTGAATGTAGAGAGCAGAGAGTATTGTTGGAAGGTCCACGAGGGGAAAACGTTAGATATAGGAAGTTTCCCAAGGGGCCTAGGACGAATTTGGTGTCGACGTTAGAATTGCAAAGACTCGTGAGGTAAGGACACCCTTTGTTCTTATGTCATATCAGTCAGGGGGGAAAGAAGGAGGAGGATCCTAAGGATATTGCTGTAGTGAATGAATTTTTGGATGTTTTTCCTGACGAGATTCCCGATATGCCACCTCAATGGGAAATTGACTTCACGATAGACTTGGTACCTAGGACTGGACCGATTTCTAAGGCCCCTTATCGTATAGCTCCGAAGGAGATGGAGGAATTAAAGTCTCAGCTTGAAGAATTTTTGGATAAGGGCTATGTTCGACCTAGTGTTTCACCTTGGGGCGCTCCAGTTTTGTTTGTGAGGAAGAAAGATGGTAGTTTGAGATTATGCATCGACTACAGAGAGTTAAACAAGGTAACCGTTAAGAATAAATACCCGTTACCCCGGATAGATGACTTATTTGATCAATTGAGAGGAGCTGGGATCTTTTCAAAAATTGACTTAAGATTGGGTTATCATCAGCTAAGAATAGCTGAAGAGGATATACATAAAACAGCTTTTAGAACACGTTATGGACATTATGAGTTCATCGTGATGCCTTTTGGGTTGACAAATGCTCCAGCTGCGTTCATGTGTTTAATGAATCAAGTATTTAGTGCGTATTTGGATAAGTTCGTGGTAGTCTTTATTGATGACGCATTGGTCTATTCGAAAGACCGGGATGATCATGAGAACCATCTACGTTTAGTCCTGCAAACTCTGCGAGAAAATAAGTTGTACGCGAAATTGTCAAAGTGTGATTTTTGGTTGGAAAAGGTCTCATATTTGGGTCATTTTGTTTCTAAGGAGGGTATTTCGGTCGATCCGGCGAAGGTAGAGGCAGTTCGAAGCTGGTCGTCACCTAAGAACGTCACCGAGGTACGAAGTTTCTTAGGTTTAGCCGGGTATTACCGTCGTTTTGTCAAGGATTTCTCGCGGATTGGTCGGCCTATGACTTCGTTGATGAAGAAAGAAAAGAAGTTCGAGTGGACTGATGAGTGTGAACAGGCCTTCATGACTTTGAAGGAAAGGTTAACTACGGCCCCTGTTCTTACTTTACCTGACCCAAAGTTGGATCATACTGTTTACAGTGAACCATCGAAGAAAGGATTGGGTTGTGTATTGATGCAGGACTGTAAGGTGATTGCTTACGCATCACGAAAACTGAAAATACATGAAGTTAACTATCCTACCCATGATCTAGAGTTAGCTGCTATAGTGTTTGCTCTCAAAATATGGCGGCATTACTTGTATGGCGTCAAATGTAAGATCTACATTGATCATCAGAGTTTGAAGTATCTCTACACTCAGCCTGATTTGAACATGCGGCAACGTCGGTGGCTAAAGTTGATGACAGACTATGATTTGGAGTTCATATATCATGAGGGATGAGTGAACTTGGTAGCCGATGCGTTGAGTAGGAAGTCTAATCCCTCGTTGTCCGCCTTAGATGGAGTTGAAGAGTTGCATCGGGATTTTGTCAGATTAAATTTGGAAGTGGTACGTAAAGGTGAGTTACAGGAGTGTCTGAATGCCTTGGCTATTCGACCTTTGTTCTTTGAAGAGATTTTAAACTCCCAGGATAAAGATCCGAAACTATTGAAGTTAAAAGAACAGGCACGGGAAGGTAAGGCGGAGGGATTCTTTGTTCAGGAAGATGGAAGCTTGAGGTTCAAGGGTTGCTGGTGTTTACCAACAGGGGAAGAATCTTTCAAGGAACATATCTTGGATGAGGCCCATTGTACAAAATTTTCAGTTCATCCGGGCGGTGATAAAATGTATCAAGACCTTAAGTTAATGTTTTGGTGGTCTGGGATGAAGAAGGATATTGCAGATTATGTCTCACACTATTTAACTTGTCAAAAGGTTAAAAGTGAGCATAAAAGATCAGTAGGTTTACTACAACCTTTAGAGATACCGGTATGGAAGTGGGATGATATCTCTATGGATTTTGTTGTGGGTTTACCCCGGACGAAGGCTGGAAATGATGCATTATGGCTCATAGTGGACCTTTTGACTAAATTAGCCCGTTTCATTCCTATGAATTGTCGTTGGGAGATGGAACAGTTAGCTCGAGCGTACGTTAAGTATGTCGTGCGATTTCATGGTGTGCCCCGTACTATTGTGTCTGATAGAGATACACGGTATTTGTCACAATTCTAGCAAACCTTGCAACAGGCAATGGGTACTACGCTGCTTTATAGTACGTCGTTTCATCCGCAGACGGATGGGTAAACAGAGCGGACAAATCATATATTAGAGTATATGTTGCGTGCTATTGCCATGGAATGGCAAGCGTCGTGGGACGAACACTTGGATCTAGTCGAATTTTCTTACAATAACAGTTATCAGGCATCTATACAGATGGCTCCATTCGAGGCTTTGTATGGACATCGTTGTCGTAGTCCGATTTATTGGGATGATTTCACCGAAGTGGTGACCTTAGGACCTGAGTTGTTATTTTAGATGACTGAAAAGGTGAAGTTGATAAGGGATCACTTGAAAGCAGCATAGGATCGTCAAAAGTCTTACGCTGATTTGAAGCGACGAGCGGAAGAGTTCACCGTGGGAGAACAGGTAATACTTCGCGTATCACCCATGCGCGGAGTAGTACGTTTTGGTGTTCGTGGAAAGTTGAGCCCTCGATTCATAGGGCCGTATGAAATTTTGGAACGTGTAGGTAAGGTGGCTTATCGGTTAGCCCTTCCAAACTCCTTGGAAAAGGTACATGACGTATTTCATGTGTCGCAGCTTAAGCGATATCATGCCGCAACCTCTCATGTCTTAGATCCCGAACCTTTAGATTTGGATACATCCTTGTCTTACTCTGAGAAACCGGTTAGAATCTTGGACACGAAGGTCCGTAGTACACGACGAAAGGATATATCTATGGTAAAGGTCCTGTGGTCAAATCACGAGCGTGAAGCGGCTACTTGGGAAACGGAAGACGCTATGCGAGAAAAGTACCCTCACCTTTTTCAGGTTAGTAGCGTTACGGGGACGTAACTTCTTAAGGGGGGTAGAGGGCGATAGTTAAATCTTTTGGTTGGTAGTTTCGTTTTGCAAGTGTTGTGTTATGATAACATGTGTGTTCTGCGTTTTCCGTTGCCATGCAAGTTACGAGGACGTAACTTCTTTTAAGGGGGGTAGTCTGTAACACCTCGTAATTTATCGGGTTTAAAAAATAAATAAAATATAATAAAATAAAGTATAACAAAATAAAATAAATAAGTAATATTGAATTATATTATTTTGCATGGTTAATTATAAGAAACGAAGTAAGTTTATTTAAACGGTAACGAGTTTTATCGCGTACGATTTTATCGCGTGACGTTTCTTTGTTGTTTTTAACAATAATATAATATTACTTAATTATTTAATACAAAAAAAAAAAATTAAACTAAAGGAAAGTGAAGAGTGGCCGGTTGGGTTTTATGGCATGGGAGGAGTCTTGTAACTCCTCTCATAATTGTGTTTATGGCACAATTATAATGCTTGTTTAAATTATCTATTAATTCTTTAGTCTTCTTGGATTTCATTGCCATTTCAATTGTTTCAAGAGCTCTCAAAATTCAGAAAAATTTCTTCCTTGCTTCCCTTGTTTCCGCACTTCAAAAGAAAAAATTTTTTTTTGTTGTTCCATCCAATCTTGTGATCTAAGGGTAATTCTAATTGAAATGTTAAATTGTAGATTTTATATACAATATATTTTATGTATGATGATATCCTATGACTTATAAGAGGATTGAATATTTTTGTTTTATATACGAAAATTTTCTCTAATAATCCTTTAATAAGCTATAATTTGTTAAATGGATTAAGAAAAGGAACTTCATGATCAACATTCTTTAACAAAATTTATATTTGTTATAAGAATTAAGTATTTAAAGTTATATTGATATTTTAATAAATTCCTTACGGTCTACTTTTCTCTAACAAAATTTCAATTTGTTAGATGAAATGTAAATGATATGGATTAAGTAAATATAGTCATCCAAAATTTAATAATCCTTTAGCAAAATTTGATTTGTCTGAAGGATTGTATTATATTTATATATATGTGTCTTGATTTAAAAGGGGTGATTTGGTTTTGTAATTTTCTACAAAATTTAATTTGTTAAGAGAATAAAGTATTTAATTTAGTTATCATAGTTTATGAAATTTCAAGTCTCTTGAAGGATTTTGTAAATGTGACCTTGTTAGAATTATTTTGGTCGTGAGATTTAAAAGAGAAAGGGGTTGATAATGTATGTATAAAATAATAATAATGATGAATAAAAAAAATATATATATATATGTATATGTATTTGGGCAGCAGCTGATCTGGCTCGTTAAAGGTGCCGACCCGGAAACATTAGTTGTTTTCCGTTGCTTTATGCATCGTTGCGTTAAAAACTCGTTAAACACTTAAAATAAATAAAAATAGTAAATGGATGTTAGAAATTACGAAATTTGGCACCCAAGGTAATTGACGCGTTCCGAACGCAATGGCGATGTCGGATTTTTCTTTTGAATTTTCTAACCTGTCCGAAATGGCCCTCAAAGTTTCTGGTCAGAATGTGAAATTTGGAACCATTGGGAATTGGATGTAAACAATTAAAAATTATCACGTCTTAGTGATATTTTAGCGTATGGAGTGAATTGAATGTGTAAACACGTCCTAATATGTGATCATTTTGTGTGTGTGTTATTTAGGACCTCGATTCATAAGAGGGCGAAATTTCGGTCGTGCTTGAATATTGTTGTTTGTAGCGCTTAAAGGTACACGCTTAGACCATACTGTTTATGTGGTTGTGCAAGTAGTGTTGTTTCATTTCTATCGAAGCATGGTAATTCACATAAGGATTAGACATCTCAAATAATTTGAAAGAAATTTATTGGAAATTGAGAATATATGTATTATGTTACCCAAAGGGGTTAACGAATTGGTTTGAATTATTATAATTATTGTTCCCATGACAATTTTGGATCATTACCGTCACCGTAGGGGTTTGCATACTTTAGCCTTTGATGACCAGAACAGGATGGGCAACGTCTTAGGTCGGTGGTTGCCTTGGGATTAGCTCTCCCAAGTGTATTCCTCCAAAAATATTTGGACTTATACTTGAACGACTCGAACAGGACGGGAAACGTTACAAGTTGGGATTAATTAATAATAAATGTATTAGAGCCTATGCATGCTAGGATGAACATTTTGCTTGTATTCAACCTGATTGATATTGGTATGAAGTCTCTGACGTGTATTGGTTTGTTTCTTTGGAACCTACTGTGTGTTGTCATACGACGACTAGTAGGTTGATTGCAGGTGGGGCCTGGAGTGAGATATCGACCTAGAACCCGTAATCATCAAGACTATGCTATTATCTTTTGTATTAGATTATGAATAAAAAGAAACTCTAAATTTAAGTAACAGGAGATAGTGTAGTTTTCTTTTCGCTTCCGCTATTTCAATTAGTTGGTTTAGAGGCCTTTAGGCTCTCGAGTTGTACGTTAGAGCTTCCACTGACTTATTATCTTTTACGCTGGTTCTTTTTTTTGTTTTATCTGTATTTCTTTATCGACGGAACGTTGACGGTCCTAGAGGAAAGTCTTCTCTGGAGTCCAAAGAGTGAACCGGAATTTATATTTTCATATGGATTTCCGAGTCACTTAATCCGGACCGTTACAAGTAAGCATTAAGGATGATACAAAATCCATAAAATGTTAATGGATTTAAAATACACAAAATATTTTTCATAACATATACAAATAATAACAATAAACGATTTCACATTGTTTAATACATCATAAATTTTCTTAACATGCACAATTAAATTTTTGTTTTGTTCAATCCCCTACACACTACTTTTTTGATATGCATTTTTCGCACTGATTTTCTTCGAACCATTAACAATCAGTGAAGCTTATTTGATTCACAGCAACAATTTATGCAGATGTAAGCTTGATTTCCTCTTTACTATTACACAAGAAGAGATGTGGTTTGCAATTAGTATATAGGTCTTTGTCAACCCTGTGTATACAAAACAATCTTAAAAAAAAAATTAAGTGACAAACAAATATTAACAAGAATAATCATAAATGTAATATTACAATATACTTAATGCCAACTTACAGTAAGCTTAATGCGTACTTACAGAAGGCTTACTTCTTGCTTACAATATAATTACATCATCCGCCATTGATTTGATAATTTTTCAATTTCAGTTTAATTGTATTAAATAACAATATTTCTAATGCCATATTACATCAAACTTAATGCCAAATTATATTACAACTAATGTCAACTTACATAAGACATAATAACCACTTATATTAGACTTCATTCCAATTTACATCGGATTGAATACCAATTTATGTCTAACCAAATACTAACTTACAATAGATATAAAGCCAACTTACATTAGACCTAACGCGAACTTACATCAACTTAAAGTTGAAAAATCCAATTTTTTCATCTCCCACTTTCTAAATTATAAGTTCCTTATTCCTCCATTTCTTCCCCACTCTTCCCATCTAATTCTATTAACTATCTTATTTTATAACTATAAATTAAACCATTTTACTCTATAACACATTAATTACTTTTAATTTTCTTTATTAAGCTTTTTACTCTTTTTCTCTCATCCACCATTTGTCTTTCTTTATCTCTATTATAAATTTCTTTTTCTCCTTTATAGTATTTTTCAATCTTTAGCCATTCTTTATCTATAAATAACAAATATCAATTATACTTCAAACGTCAATTTCATAGTCGAGGGTTGATAGGAGCGTACATTTATATTCTATGGTCGTTTCACAAGGTAATTCTCAATGTCCATCCAATTAAGCTTATCTGTTAGTATTATGTGCTAAGTGATAATTAATATGTTTAATTGAGATGTATGATTTTGTATGATATTATATTTTATATTTTTAATTCTTTAATTATATTTGCAACTATTTTGTTACATGTTTAATTTATATTTTTAATTCCTCCTATTTGTAGTGATCCAAGTAGAAGGGGTATGCACACTAAGGTTACCTGAGACTACTCTACTGGCCTTAAATTATTTGGGGTCACGACCTCGTAATGAAGTAGGTATAGGGATAAAGCCTCAGCTTACTTGCATTATCGTTCCCTCAAATTAATAATTGGATATATTTGTTGTCATTATTAACTATCAAATTAATTAATTGGTTTATGTGATGTTATATCGTTTTCACAAAGTGATTTTTAACCTAGCTTTATATTATTTTCTAAAATTATTTTTTCAACTCGATTATAGTTTATTTCCTTAAACTATTTTAAACTTAATTGTTTTACGGGATGGAGTTGGAATTACTCAAATTCTTGATTTTGGGAGTTTTTCCCTTATTTTTCTTGCATTCTTGTTTTGCAGGTTATTGATCACGTGGGGATCGTGGAGTGAGGATCACTTACAAACATAGTTTTCGTTAGAGTCATGTCTCAATTTAAATTTTACTTTCAGTTGCTTAAGTTTTATATAGACATAGATTGCATTTAAGTCTTTTCTTAAATTGTAAGACCGTTTAGTTGAGTTGAAGTTATTAAGTTATTTCTTAGTCATTATGCCTTACATTTATTTTCTTGGAAATAAATGGCGCGGTAACAGTCCCGTGAGTAGGATTTGGCTCATCTTTTTCTTTAAAAACAATTTCGAAAATTAGACCTAATTATGGGGGTGTTACATTATATCAGACTAATGTCAACTTACAATAGTTATAATGCCAACCTATAACATATATTATGTCAACGCACAACAAACATAATCCCAACTTACATCAAATTAAATTTCAGCTTACATCAACTTAATGGCAACTTACATCAGACTTGCACAATTTATATTAAACTTAAAATTTACTTAAACCAAAATTAATACCCACTTATATCAGACTTAATGTCAACTTACATCAGACTAATGCCAACTTATAACAGTTATAATGCCAACCTATAACAAATACAATGTCAACATACAACAAACACAATGTCAACATACAGTTATAATGCCAGCTTACATCAAACTCAATGTCAACTTATACTAAATTTAATACCCACTTATATTAGATTTAATGTCGAATTAAATTAGATTTAATGCCAATTTATATCATAACTAATTTCCAACTTACATAATATCAGAAACACTAATACACATAGAGAATTACACCATTAAATTCAACTAAAAATCAAATTGAAAAGGTTGGGTTAAATTTAAATCCTCCATGTACACATTACCAATACCTTCCCAAACAATAAATCATCCAAATTCTCTACTAACTCAAATGTTCTTTCCATACACTAAACCCAGAAATTCAGTATCATATATAACCTTTCAAGAACATAACTTAATAGAACATATATACAAAAATAGAAAACGAAAAAATGAAACAACAAATAATTTGATAGAGAATATGTTTAATTACATATTATTAAACAAATAATTACAAGAACAATCATAAATATGTCAAAATACCTTGTAAAAACGAAAAAAATAAATCAACAATTAAATGAATCAAACTTGTTTACCTGTGAACAAAGAAGAACGGAGAATATGAAAAGATGAAAAACTTAATCAAATTTGTTGATTCTACAAGTAATGGTCTGAATTTTGAGAAAATATGAGAAAAAAAAGCTCGAGGATTAAGAGAATAGGAAGAAGAAAGGTGAAGAGATCAATGAAGGAAGAAGAGAACCGACATAAATGACGCACAAATAATGAGATAACTTTTTGAAATTCACAATTTTAGTTTTTTTTAATGAAAATCCAACTTTTACTTTTTAAAAAAAAATATTATATGGGTTGATCCATGAAAATGGTCTCTTTAAGAGACCGTCTTTTATAAGAATTTATGAAAACTCTAAACTTAATTTTTTCCAATCAGGCTAGTTAACTTTTTTCACAATATGTGATTAGTAATTGATTTATTTAAGGTCATAATTGATATCTTTAAGGTCAAAATTGATTTTTTTATATAAGTTATAACTAATCATAATTTATCAACTTAAGGTCTAAGTAGATCACTTTTAAATCAAAATTGAATTTTTTTTATAATAAAGCAACCATAAACTTGCTTCACAAAATTAATCCCTTGTACTTCAATCTAACCTCAACGGCATGAGGTATTACAGTAATGCTTATTACAAATGTGTTACAAGAGAGTACTCTACACTATTTGTAATCCCTTTGTTGATGGCCTTGAACTTCTTCTAATCACCGAATAAAAACAATGAAGATGTGGTTGCGACAATGAATTCAAGTCGCTTGGAAACACGATATATGTAGGAGGCGTGTTTGCATTTTCTTATTGTGATATTTCTCCCACAAAGGTGTTTGGGATGATGATGAAGTTTACAATGAGATACAATCTACACAACTTCCTAGCACAAAGGAGAATATAATAGTAGAGATAGGCATTCGCAATCGATTATGAACTTTGATTATATTAAAAGTTCATCACTCTCTTAATATAATCTCATGTGGAGAAGAACAAGAGCAAAGAAAAGTTTTTAAAAAGAAATCAGAAATTGCGCGGAGAATAGGATAGATTGTTACTTATAGACTCCCTCTTATTTATAGAGTGGAGTATTAATCAATGCCTCTATTAAACAAATGTGTTTCACCAATCAAAGCCTATAAACCAAAATGATGATTCACCAAAGCTTAGCAATGAGTGTTTCGTTTAGAAATAACCTCTAAACAGGAATTAATAGCCATTAGTGGTGATTGAACTTAAGCAACACTAACAAAATAAATGAACAAAACCGCAACAAACATAATATAACAGAGCACTCGCGACGAGTCGCCACTCACTGGCGATGAGTCGTCACCCGAAAGTCGACTTGGCATTTCACTAAAGTCGACTCGCCTCTTTATTCTATCTCATTTTTGAGAGTCCTTAACACTAACAGCAACTCGTTGCCTATAAGCGACGGGTCGTCGTTTTATTCTGTTTTCTTGTTTTACGTTTTTCTTATAGGCATTTATATTTACGTTTTTCTTATGGGCATTTATCTGGACTTGCTATTTATAGCATATTGTCCCACTGCTATTATAAGTATGTAGTAACATATAATCTTGGTCTATATACTATAAATGTTCAACAATCCTACCCCATTTAGAGTTTAAAAAACCACCTTCTTCTTTTAAAATTAAGTAAATAATCTTGTTTCATACATGGTCATTTACCTTGACACATTATAATGGTTGTGTCCATATCTATTCATAAGTTTATCATACAATATGCCTATCTTGACTACTTGAAGTGGCAAAACTTCAAAATCACATAAGTAGGTTCTAACTACGTATTACATATCCTCGTGACTAGATATCACCAAGAGCTCTTCAATCCTTGACCTTGAGAACTTTAATAGACGACTACCTTGTTATCATGCTCCAAAGAAACTATGGGTCATTAATCCAATTGCAATTGACGTTTGTTTAATTAAATTATTACTCATGGCCTTCGTAAAAAAATCGGCCAAATTGAACTTAGTGTTCACATAGTCAAGAGTTATGACTCCACGCGTGACAAGTCCTTGCCCTTGGCTGTGCCTAAGAGCAATATGATGAGAGTTACCATTATACACTTGACTATAAGCTTTCTCTAAATCCGTCGTACAATCCGTGTAAATTTCCACTGGTGATATTGGCTTTGGTAACAAAGGTATATCAAACATGAGATTCCTCATCCACTCCGCTTCATTGCTGCTGATGCAAGAACTATGAATTCTACGGACATAGTGGAATGAACTTTAGCCGTTTGTTTCTTTGAAGAATATACCTCCCCTATAAACAAACACCAACCACTAGTTGAAGAGTTATCTTCTTCATTAGTGATATAACTAGCATCGAAATAACCTTCCATAATAGGAGGTTCACCATTATAAGTTATACCATAATCCATAGTACCTTCAAGTATCGTAATACTCTTCTTATTGCCATCATATGATGAGGAACCGGGTTGCTTGTAAATCTACTCAGTTTACCAACCGCAAATGAAATGTTCGATCTTGTATAATTCATAGCATACATCAAAGACCCAAGACCTTTGAATACTCCAATTGTGAAATTGGTTGTCCCAATTTGTTAATTTGTTTTGCAAATTTCATACCTTGTTCCATGGGACTTGAAATTGGAGTTGTGTCTTGCACGTTAAATTTATTAAGCACTTTCTCAATGTAATTTGATTGACTTAGCCAAATATGACCACCATCTCTTATGATCTTAATGCCTAAGATCACATCGGCCTCCCTCATATCTTTCATTTGGAGGGATTTAGACAACAAATATTTTGTCTCTTGGATATGTATTAAACTAGTATCAAAGATGATTAGCATATCATCCACGTATAGACAAATGAGAACTCCATTTTCTTGGTTATAAAAATTTCTATAAACGCATTTATCCGCTTGATTCAACTTGAATCCAAAAGACAATATAGTTGCATCCAACTTTTGAGGCCATTGCTTCAGTGCTGTTTAAGTACATACAATGACTTAACAAGTTTACACACCTTGTTTTCTTGTCCTTTCAAAACAAACCGTTTGGGTTGTTTCATGTATACTTCCTCATCTAGTTCACCATACAAGAATGCGGTTTTCACATCCATTTGATGGATCTATAGACGATATATTGTAGCCAGTGCTACCAACAACCTAATGGTGGTTTTCCTTGCAATGGGTGCATATGTATAGAAATGATCGATACCAAGCTTTTGTCTAAAGCCTTGTGCCACTAAACTGGTTTTAAACTTATCAATAGTTCCATCAATCTTCATCTTCTTGCGAAAGATCCACTTGCAGCCGATAGGTTTACAAGTTGGTGAAGATCTATTAATAGCCAAGTATTGTTTCCCATGATGTTTACATCTCATTATCTATTGCCTCGTTCCAAAAGACATTGTCTTCTGATGCCATTGCATCACTATAAGTCAATGGGTCTCCTTCCGCATTTAATAAATTTGGAACACTAGAAGATATTTTATCTCTAGTTCCTTCGACCTAAATAACAAGAAAATCCGGTCCAAAGCTCTTTGCGTTTTGTTGTCTTTTACTCCTTTTAGGAATAAGTTCAATATTTTCTATTTCATCAAGTACTTGATTTTTATCAACATCTAGAAGGGGTTCATATTGATCATTATTAACACTTTCTTCGGTACTAATTTGTAGATACATTTGTCTACTCAATGATGAGAATCTATTCTTATCAAAAGTTCAATATGTATTCATTTCATTCTATTATGTAGAACCTATAAGTTTTGTTATGAGTAGCATAACCTATAAAGATGCATTCTATTCCTCATTCACTGAGTTTACTTCTCTTGTTACCAGGTAATCTTACAATTTGCTTACAACCCCAAACCTTAAGATACTTTAAGTTTGGCTTTCTTTTGTACCAAAATTCATAAGGAGTATCGTTATTGGTTCTAGATGGAAGCCGGTTAAGAATGTGACATGCCGTCAACATTAATTCACCTTAAAATCCTTCATTCAAAATAGAGTAGGATAAAAGAGAATTAAACATCTATTGTAAAGTACAACTTTTCTTCTCTGCCACACCATATGAATGTGGTGCGTATTCGACAGTTGTTTCATGAATTATGCCTATAGATCAAATATAAGATGGATCATAGAATTCTCCTCCTTTATCTATTCCAAGTCTTTTAAGTTTACATCCAACTTGTTTTCTACTTTGTTTTTGTAAATCTTAAAAGGAGTGCTTCATCTTTTGCATACAACAAGTACACATAACAAAACTTGGAATAATCATCAATCAAAGTAATAACACACTTTTTATTGCCTAAAGGTGGTGTACTATGGAAATCACTTCAATCACTATGTACCAAATCTAAAATTTTGATTTTCTTACAACACTTTTAAAAGGTGTTCAAGTGATCTTTTTTAACATGTATGTTTTACAATTATTTGATTGTTGTGGAAAAAAAACGAATTAAATCATGCTTATACTTAAATGTAAGTTTATCAAAATTCACATGTTCTAACCATAAATGCCAAAGATAATGCAAATCATTACATATATTACTAGAAATATTAACATCATCACATTTTTACACACAAGAGAAAGAATTAATAAATTACATTGCATGTAGGCACGACCAATAAACAAGTTTTCTTTTGAAATCATACATCTATCGGCTTCATATACTAATTTGTAGCCCAATCGATTCAATACAGAACTCGAGACATGATTCCTTCTATCATCGAGAGCGTAGTATACATCTCTTTACACTAAGAGCTTTCCCGACGTAAACATAAGTTCAACATGCCCCTTTCCATGGACCTTGATAGAAGATTTGTTTCCCATGTAGCGAGAATCCCTATCAACCACCTTGTGCAAGGTTTTAAAAAATATTTGTTCTTGCAAGCATGTCTCATCGCCCCTGAATCAATAAATAAGGACACTTGATCATCCTGCACAATACTGTTGTTAATATCCATTAAACAAATATCAAAACTAGAATGTTCATTTAATAAGGAATAATCACCTCTATTAGAAAGCGTCCTCGGTTGTTGAATACTAGTAAAAAAAAGTCTCATTAGTAACTCTTTATGTGTATCATTTATTCTAACAAAAGATATAAATAAACCTTATTTGTATCTATTAATT
>NC_080051.1:10674632-10702132 GCF_026212465.1 Amaranthus tricolor
AAGTTGGTTGTGACATACGAAGGAACAAGTCAAGTAAAGGACACAAAGATAAACATCCTCATGCATCAATACGAAATGTTCAAGATGAAAAAGGATGAGAATATAAATGAAATGTTTACTCGTTTTACTTTGATTACTAACAGTTTGAATTCTCTTGGAAAAACTTTTACTAATGCAGAAAAAGTCCAGAAGGTCTTGAGGTGTCTTCCAAGATCCAAATGGGGTCCAAAAGTCACCGCCATTGAAGAAGCTCAAGACTTGAGAGTTCTAACACTTGACGATCACCTTGGAAAACTCACAACTCATGAACTTACCCTACATGATGATGGAGAAAATGATGTAACAATTTCCATGAAAAATCTTGCTCTAATGGAAAAGGAACATCATAAATCATCAAGCGATGATGAGGAAGATCCATTCGCTTTGATCACAAAAGGTCTAGAAGGAATCATGAAGATGCGCAAAAGATTTAAGAAATTTAAATCTAGAAATAAAAGTAAATCTTCTAACTCTAATTCAAATTTTAAAACTAACAAACTTGCTTGCTTTGAGTGTGGATCTACAGAATATCTCGTGAAGGAGTGCCCTAAGAAGAAAAGGGATTCCTACAAGAAAAACAAGAAGAAACGAGCAATGGTTGCGACATGGAGTGATTCCGAAGGATCATCCGAATCTGAAAGTGAAGATGGTCAAGCTCACGTATGTCTTATGGCTAATGATGATAATGATGATGATATAGATCAAAACCATAAAGAGGTATGAGACTTTCTTAACACATGCTCTAAAGATGAATTAGTTAAAGCTCTTCTTGATATGTTTCAAATTGAAAAGATCTTAAAAGATGACAAAGATATCTTAGAAAATAGAATATGTCACTATGCTAAAGGTTGTGAAGAACTTATAAAGAAAAATGAATCGCTAAAGGCTGAAACAGTAAAATTTGAAAAGACTGTCAATGTCTTGAAAGAGCAGAATCTCAGTCAGACAAAACATCTCATAGATCATAAGAATGAAAACAATGATCTTGAGTCCAAGCTCAAGACTCTAAAACATGAGTCTGAGAAAAATTTACAATCATTAACCAAGTTAAATGAATTCGTATCTAAATTCACCAAAATGCTTACACGCTAAAAAGGACTTAATGATAAACGTGGTATAGGTTATAACAATGTTACACATAACTATAAGAGTAAAACCACATTTGTTAAGAGTGCATACAAACATAGACGTACACCTACTTGCACCTTTTGTTGTAAAGAAGGACATATTAAGTTTGCATGTCTGTACAGACGTAAGGACAATTATATTATCAAGAATTTCTTTCCTCTTGAATTACATGGACAGATAAAGCAAATATGGGTTCCCAAAGGGATAAGACCACCTAACATGGTCTACCCCGAATACGGTCCCAAATTTGTCAGTTGGATAGCCAAGTAAAGTTGAGAAAGGTTACTTTTTTTTTGTTTTGTAGGAAAAGCAAAAGTGGATCTTAGATAATGTTTATTTAGTTGAAGGTCTAAAATTTAACTTGCTAAGTGTGTCTCAACTATGTGATAAAGGTAATCAAGTAATCTTTGATATAGAAAAATAAGTTGTTAAAAACCCTAACATTGGAGATACTCTTATTATCGCCCTTAGACATGATAATGTTTATGCCTTGAATACTAACGAAATTGCAGCTCAGAATTTCAAGTGCTTGAAGGTTATGACAGATAATCCAAAACAATGGCATAGACATCTTGGTCAACATCAATACTCACACCATGGATGAGTTGGTAAGTAAAGATCTAGTTAAGGGACTTCCAGCTCTTGACTATAAACACAGTCCTATATGTGATGCATCCATTAGAGGAAAACAACTAAAAGTTCATTCAAACTGAAGAAAATGGTAAGTACATCAAGTCCATGTGAACTTTTACATATTGATCTATGTGGACCAATGTGTGTACAGAGCATAAGAGGTAAATCTTACATCTTAGTTACAGTTGATGATTATTCTAGATTTACGTGGGTGGATTTTCTGAAAGATAAAAGTGAAGCCCTGAAATCGTTCTCAATACGTTGTAAAGAGATGCAAACTCAGTTTAATCTTCCAATAGTTTCAATTAGAAGTGACCATGGGAGAGATTTTGATCAACTAGGCTTTGATTCCTTTTGTGAAAAATACGGTATAACCCATAACTTTTCAGCTCTTAGGACACCCCAACAAAATGGCGTGGTTGAAAGGAAAAATCGAACCTTAGAAGAAATGGCTAGGACAATGCTTATTGAAAATGGATTAGCTAAACATTATTGGGCCAAAGCTGATAACACAGCAAATTATGTCTTAAATAGGTGTCTCATTAGACCTATACTTAAAAAAACCCCTATCAGCTATTCAAACGAAGAAAACCGAATATAGCCTACCTTAGACCATTTGGATGTAAATGTTTTATTCATAATAACAACAAGGACAATCTAGGTAAATTTGAAGCTAGAAGTAATGAAGGCATATTTCTTGGATACTCATTGAATAGTAAAGCTTATAGAGTTCTAAATAAGCGTACAAGTATGGTTGAGAAAATTATACATGTGGTATTTGATGAATCAGACAATGGAACACTAAGCAAAGGATTTAAAGAGTTAAACCTTAATAAACATTTTGACTATTTAAGTGATGACGAACTGGATGCTAATGATATTAGTATGAAAAACATGTAGAATACCATACAAAGTCTTGAAGAGGTTGAAGAAAGACAGATTGTAAACATTGAAGACTCACAGTCTGATCTTGAGACCCAAACTCAAAATCTTAAACAGCTCCTGAACATACTGCTTTGGATACACGAATTAGAAACTCCTCAAATGAAGTAGGTACAAGTTCTTTGAATGATTACACACCATCCATTCTACGAAGAAGACCTAGAATGTTATCTCAACATCCTCCTGAAAACATCATAAGTTATCCAAACAAAGTTACGCAAACTCGATCCTCTCTTAAACATTTATGTGCATTTTCTGCTTTTGTTTCTCTTGTAGAACCAAAGGATGTTAAAGAATCTATACAAGAACCAGAGTGGATCATTGCTATGAAAAAGGATGTTAATGAATTTGAAAGAAACAAAGTTTGGGATCTAGTTGAAAGGCCTCTAGATCGTACTATTATTGGAACTAGATGGGTCTTTCGCAATAAGCTCAATGAGGATGGAGACATTATAAGGAATAAAGCAAGGCTGGTAGCTCAAGGTTATAATCAAGTAGAAGGAATAGATTATGATGAGACTTTCTCTCCAGTTGCAAGGTTAGAATCTTTCTGTATTATGCTTGCCTTTGCTTCATATATGAATATTAAACTATATCAAATGGATGTAAAATGTGCTTTCTTAAATGGAAAAAGTGTATGTTAAACAACCACCTGGCTTTGAAAATCCTGATCTAACTAATATGCTTAAACTAAACAAAGCACTATATGGCTTGAAACAAGCTCCAAGAGCATGGTATGACAAATTTAGTTCACATTTACATGAAAATGATTTTCAACGAGGAAAAATTGATAAAACGCTTTTCATTAAAACTAAAGGAAAAGATATTCTTGGACTACAAATAAAGCAAAAAAAACATGACATATTTATTTGTCAAAGTAAATATGTTAGAGATTTGCTAAAGAAGTACAATATGGATCAATGAAAAGTTGCTAATATGCCTATGAGTGCAATACTAAGTCTAGACCAAGACATAAAATGGTAAGAGTATTAATCAACAGACTTATAGAGGTATGATTGGTTCTTTATTGTATTTGACTGCTAGTCGTCCTGACATTATGTTTAGTGTTTGCTTATGTGCTCGTTTTCAAGCTAACCCAAAAGAATCTCACTTAACAGCAGTTAAGAGAATCTTTAGAGATTTGCATGGGACTAAGGACTTTGGTCTATGGTACCATAGTTGTGGAAATTTTAGTTTGATTAGTTTTTTATATGTGGACTATGCTGGCTATAAGGTTGATAGAAAAAGCACTTCATGATCGTGTCAATTTTTAGGAAATTCATTAATCTCATAGTATTTTAAAAACTAAAACTCAGTTGCTTTATATACAACTGAAGCTGAATACATAGCTGCAGGTGCGTGCTTTTCTCAAATCTTATGGATTGCACAACAACTTCAAGATCCTGAAGTTGATCTCAAAGGTATTCCAATAAAATGTAATAACACAAATGCAATTTGTATCACTAAGAATCCCGTACAACATTCATGTACAAAACACATAGAGGTTCGACACCATTTTATAAGAGATCATGTTGAAAAAGGTCATATCTCTCTATCCTTTATATCTACAGAAAATCAGTTAGCGGACATTTTTACAAAACCTTTAAGTCATGATCGTTTTGCTTATATAAGTATGGAACTTGGCATGCTAAATGATGTTGTATGAATTAAGGGGGAGTAATGACAAAGGAGTAATGACATAAGAGTAATGGTATCTTATTCTTATAAGAGTAAAATGGTTTAATCTTAAACGTTAAATGTTACTTAATATATATTAAGGGGGAGCATTACATATTATTTACATGTTTTGATTGTGATTATATATGTGTGTTTATGCATGTATTTAAGAATTGAGAATTTAATTTCATTTTCTTAAAAAAAATTATTTGTTTTATATAATTATATAAAAATGTGATTATAATTAAGTACCTTTAATCAATAAAGGATATTTAATTATCTTAAAACTAAAAATGTTTGCTTGATTTACATTTTGGACGTCAACCATGCATTAAGGCCTAGTTCATGATTTTGATTCAAATCCAATTGTTCTCATTATTACACTCCTTATGCATTTCTTCACGTCATTCCACACATCACACCGATGAAATTTCTATCAAAATTATTTTTTTTCTTTTTCCCTAAGTTGTCCAATCAATACTTATGGAAGTACAAATGCATTGTACTGTACTCCTTTTATAGTGAGTGAAACGCATTCTTTGTTCCCTCACCCCTACGCTTTCTGTTTTACTCTCTTAACCGTCTCTTTCACCTTCATTTTCAAGCTTTCAAAAACCATTTCCATGGCACCCAAAAGAAAGATGAACCGATCCTCCGCAATAGTCAAAAAAGGTGAATCATCCAAAACTCCAATGACTGAACCAGTAACCCCTACCATTCCCTCACCTCTAAATTCTTTAGATGTACCAAAACAATGGTTCGAAAATCATACAGCGTATGGTCGTTGGATTAATATTTTTAAACATCGTTCCCTTTAATATGTTGATATTCTTGACTACAATTTCTTCTTATTTGAAGATTTTGAAATTATCTCTTGTTTTATTCAATCTACTCCAGGTCTGTTGTTTAATTCTGGCTCTACATCTTACCCTATTATTGTAAAAATCTTTTATTCTAACTAGTCTTTCACTATGATTGATGGCAATCCGGCCTTGAGAAGTTTCGCTAAAGGCCAAGAGATTATTATCTATAAAGCCCTACTAAATGATCTGTAGAAATTCTCCAATGTTGCTGATGATACTACTCCAAACATTCTGGCACTACAAAATGCCAAGGATATGTTTATCCTTGATTCTTATTTTGATTTCTCTTCTACTAAACAGCTGACCCACAATGCCTTGAATCTGTGTGGTAAATTGTTGCACCATCTTCTTGTCAGAATTGTTTTCTCACGTAACTCATCCTGTGAATTAATCACAGATGCCCATCTAATCTTGATGTGGAAAATTGCCTCTCTTAAAAACGTTGATTATGCATATATTATCTTTTCAACAATACGTTTTTGCGGTTCTCATGTTCGAAATTTCTCACTTCCTTATGCTAATCTTTTGACATTGATCTTTGATCACTTTAATCTGCTCTCTGACTCAGAGGAAGTAGATTATACTGGTCCATTATCTCTGTCTAGTAACATCCTCCCACCTCTTGGAATTTTTAAAATCCATGGCAAGTATGAGTTATATTCACACTTGTCATCATCTGAAAAAGAGGATCTGCAAAAGATCCATGGTAAGCGACTTTCACGTCTTGACCCTCACATTAAAGAGCACACCACTCTTTCACGCCTCCAGTCTCTTGACTTAGAGGTTAGTGAAATGAAAACTTCCTTACATGATTTGCATGATAAGTTGTGTACTCTAACTTTTATGCTAGACACATTTATGAAAGACATGAAAGGTATGGTAGTTGAAGACATGGTGGTTGAAGAAGATGTTGATGAGGGTAATGCTGCTGAGCCACAAGAGGATGTTATGATGGAGGAAGTCAAGCAGAAGGCTGGAGAACAAGAGGTTGTTGAGGAGGCAAAGTAAGAAGAGAAGAAGAAGGAGGCAGAGAAGGAAGAAGAAGTGATTCCAGAAGCTATTGATGCTACTTCTATTCAGAGCATTCCTCCAACTGTTGAAGTTACTACTTCCACTGGCCAAACCAAACCTTCCAAGAAAAGGAAGACTTGGTCAAGGAAGTAATTTTGGTTGTTAATGCTTGATAATCAATTTTTTTATTGTCGGCAAACAATATTTTTTTTTGATTAACAATCCCAACATTTTACTCCTTGTTTACTTTTTGATGAAAGTCAAAAAGGGGGAGATATGTAAATTTTGTTTATATTGTTGCTCTGTTTGTTTGCTTGCTTTGCATGTTGCATACATATTATGTTGTGCATATTGATTGCATATTATATTGCTGGATCGTTTATTGTTGAATGCTTTTATATATATTGATATAATGTTACAATACAATATTGATTGTTATATTTGCATGTATTGTGATTAGTCACTTACTTACTTGTAATAATAGTATCTCTTATAATAATTTTTTCCACGCATGAAACCTTATTCGTTTGTAATAATAAGATGCATGAAAATTTATTGGTTTATACTATTCGGTTTTTTATATACTGTTCAGTTTTGAAACTGTTTTCAAAGTCTTGAAAAACATTCTGATCTATGATATTTTGTTATTCTTATCATGTTTTTTAACTCATGTTAACTTAGTAATATGATTTAGGAGAATATGGTTTTGACTTTCATCAAGGGGGAAATTGAAGACTGAACTCACTTAGATGATGATAATTCAAAACACATATTGATTAAACAAATAAATTAAGTAATTGCATTTAGTTGTTTATGTTAGTCTAAAATCATATTGAATATAAACTGAATATTTGATATATATGTTTAAGCTTGATTTATTGGAATATGCTTAAATAACTTAAGTTTATCTTATGGTTCAATTTATAAGTCTTGAAGTTAGTTTCAATGTCTTGAAGATAATTGTGTTTATAATTGTAACGGCCCGGTTTAAGTGACCTGTTAATCCATATGAAAATACAAATTTCGGTTCATTCCTTGGGCTCTAAAGAAAAGTCTTCTCTAGGATCATCAACGTTCCGTCGATAAAGAAATATAACTAAACAGAAAACAGTACTAACGTGAAAGAAAATATGTCAGCGGAAGCTCTAACGTACAACTCGAGAGCCTAAAGGCCTCTAGACAAACTAATTGAAATAAGTGGAAGCGAAAAGAAAACTACACTATCTCCTGTTACATAAGTATAGACTTTCTTTCTACTCATAATCCAATACAAAAAAAAAATAATAGCATAGTCTTGATGATTACAGGTTCTAAGTTGAGACCTCTCTCCAGACCCCACCTGCAATCAACCTACTAGTCGTCGTATGACAACACACAGTAGGTTCCAAAGAAACAAACCAATACACGTCAGAGACTTCATACAAATATCAATCAAGTTGAATACAGGCAATATGTTTATCCTAGCATGCATAGGCTCTAATACATTCATTATTAGTTAATCCCAACTTGTAACGTTGCCCGTCCTGTTCAGGTCGTTCAAGTATAAATCATTCATTATTAGATAATTCCAACTTGTAACGTTGCCCGTCCTGTTCGGGTCGTTCAAGTATAAATCCAAATCTTTTTGAAGGAATACACTTGGGAGAGCTAATCCCAAGGCAACCACCGACCTAAGACGTTGCCCATCCTGTTCGGGTCGTCAAAGGCTAAAGTATGCATACCCCCATGGTGACCGTAATGATCCAGAACTGTCATGGGAACAATAATTATAATAATCCAAACCAATACGTTAACCCCTTTGGGTAACATAATACAACCAAACGTCAACCCCTTTGGGTGACAAGACATAAATTTTCAAACTCCAATTAATTTCTTTCAAATTATTTGAAGTGTCTAATCCTTATGTGATTACAAAGCCTCGGTTAGAAATAAAACAACACTACTTGCACAACCACATAAACTGTATGGTCTAAGCGTGTACCTTTAAGCGCTGCAAACAACAATGTTCAAGCACGACAGAAATTTCGCCCTCTTATGAATCGAGGTCCTAAATAACCTACACACAAAACAATCACGTATTAGGACGTGTTTACACATTTAATCCACTCCATACTTCTAAAATATCACTAGACTTGATAATTTTTAATTGTTTAGATTAAATTCCCAATGGATCCAAATTCCAAATTCTGACCAGAAGCTTTAATGGCCATTTCAGACAGATTAGAATATTCAAATGAAAATCCGACTTCGCCATTGCGTTCAGAACGCATCAATTACCTTGGGTACCAAATTTCATAATTTCTAACATCCAATGACTATTTTTAATTATTTTAAGCGGTAAACGAGATTTTAGCGCATCAGTACAATAAACAACAACAGAACATGACTAACACTTCCGGGTCGGCACCAACACCGAGGCAGAAACTGCTGCTGCTCGGAATATATATATATAGATATATTTTTATCATTATTTTATATATACATTATTAACCCTTTAAATTTCATGACCAAAATAACTCTAACAATGTCACATTCACAAAATCCTTCAAGAGACTTACAATTCATAAATTACGATAACTAAATCAAATACTTAATTCTCTTAACAAATTAAATTTTGTAGAGAATTACAAAACCAATTCAGCCTTTTAAATCAACACACATATATATAAATATAACACAATTCTTCAAACAAATCAAATTTTGCTAAAGGATTATTAAATTCTAGGATGAATACATTACCTGATCCATTCCATTTAAATTTCATCTAACAAATTAAAATTTTGTTAGAGAAAATAGACCATAAGAAATTTATTTAAATATCAATATAACTTTAAATTCCACATTCTTATAACAAATTTAAATTTTGTTAAAGAATATTAATCATAAAGTTTTTTTTTTCTTAATCCTTTTAACAAATTATAGTTTATTAAAGGATTATTAGAGAAAATTTTCATATATAAAAGAAAAATATTGAATCCTCTTATAAGTCGTAGAATATCATCATATATAAAATATAATTTTTTTAGAAATCTTTGTATATAAAATCTATAATTAACAATTCAATTAAACTTACCCTTTGATCAAAAGATAGGATTGAACAACAAGATTTTTTCCTTTTTTTTTCTTTTGGATGCCGAAAACCAGAAGAGCAAGAAGAGAATTTTTTTTTTTTTTTCTGATTTTTTGTGTTTACTTTGAGGTTTTGAAATGTGAGGGATTCAAATGATGTTTAGGATTAATATGGAAATTAAGGATCAACTTAATTAAGCCATAATACCCATTATGAGAGGAGTTACAAGACTCCTCCCATACCTCCCAAACCGGCTGCCCCCCTTCACCTCCCTTCCATTAATTTTTTTTATTATAATTATTTTATTGTAATAAGTAATGTTAAATCGGAAAAAGAACACTACGCAATAACAACGATCGCGTTACCGTTAATTACATTTTTGTTTCTATATTTAAAATTTATCTTATTTCTTATAATTATCTATTAAAATAATATGATTTGATAATACTTATTTATTTTATTTTATTATATTTTTCTTTTTAAACCAAATAAATTACGGGGTGTTACAGACTACCTCCCTTAAAAGAAGTTATGCCCTCGTAACTTGCACAGCAACGAGAAACGTAGAACACACATACTATCATAACACCACACTTGCGAAAGACAAGACAACAAGCCAAAGAGGTTTATCATCACCCGCACGAAATTGAAATTTCTATCGCCTTCTACCGTCCTTAGAAAGTTACGTCCTCGTAACGCTACTAACCTGAAAGAGATGAGGGTACTTTGCTCGCATAGAGTCCTCTGTTTCCCATGTAGCCACTTCATGTTCGTGATTTGACCACAAGACTTTTACCATAAATATATCCTTTCGCCGTGTACTACGGACCTTCGTGTCCAAGATTCTAATTAGTTGCTCAGAGTAAGGCAAAGATGTATCCAAATCTAACGGTTCGGGATCTAAGACATGAGAGGCTGCGACATGATATCGCTTAAGCTGCGACACATGAAATACGTCATGTACTTTTTGCAAGGAGTTTTGAAGGGCTAACCGATATGCCACCTTACCCACACGTTCCAAAATTTCATATGGTCCTATGAAATCGAGGGCTCAACTTTCCACGAGTACCAAAACGCATTACTCCGCGCATGGGTGACACGCGAAGTAATACCCGTTCGCCCACAATGAACTCTTCTGGTTGTCACTTCAAATCAGCATAAGACTTTTGACGATCCTGTGCCGCTTTCAAATGATCCCTTATCAATTTCACATTTTCAGTCATCTAAAATAACAACTCAGGTCCCAAGGTCACCGCTTCGGTGAAATCATCCCAATAAACCGGACTACGACAACGACGCCCATACAAAGCCTCGAATGGAGCCATCTGTATAGATGCCTGATAACTGTTGTTCTAAGAAAATTTGACCAGGTCCAAATGTTCATCCTACGACCCTTGCCATTCCATGGCAATAGCGTGCAACATATCTTCTAGAATCTGATTTGTCCGTTCCGTCTGCCCATCCGTCTGCGGATGGAAAGACGTACTATAAAGTAACGTAGTGCCCATTGCCTGTTGCAAAGTTTGCCAAAACTGTGACAAATACCGTTTATCTCTGTCGGACACAATAGTACGGGGCACACCGTGAAATCGCACGACATACTTAATGTAAGCTCGAGCTAATTGTTCCATCTCCCAACGATAGTTCATAGGTACGAAACATGCTGATTTAGTCAAACGATCCACTATGACCCATAACGCATCATTACCTGCCTTCGTCCGAGGTAAACCCACAACAAAGTCCATAGAGATATCATCCCACTTCCACACTGATATCTCCAATGGTTGTAGTAAACCTCCTGGTCTCTTATGCTCACTTTTAACCTTCTGACAGATCAGGCAGCGCGAGACATATTCTGCAATATCCTTCTTCATTCCAGACCACCAAAACATTAACTTAAGATCTTGATACATCTTGTCACCACCCGGATGAACTGAAAATTTCGTACAATGCACTTCGTCCAAAATACGTTCCTTCAAAGATTTCTCCCCCATTGGCAAACACAAACGACCATTGAACCTCAAGCTTCCATCTTCCTGAACAAAGAATCCCTCCGCTTTTCCTTCCCATGCCTGTTCCTTTAACTTCAAAAGTTTCGGGTCTTTATGCTGGGAATTCAAAATTTCTTCAAAGAACGAAGGTCGAATAGCCAAGGCATTCAGACACCCCTGTAATTCACCTTTACGTACCACTTCCAAATTTAATCTAGCAAAATCCCGATGCAACTCTTCAACTACATCTAAGGCGGACAACGAGGGATTACACTTCCTACTCAATACATCGGCTACCAAGTTCGCTCGTCCCTCATGATATATGAACTCCAGATCATAATCTGTCATCAACTCTAACCACCGACGTTGTCGCATGTTTAAGTCGGGCTGTGTATAGAGATATTTCAGACTTTGATGGTCAGTGTAGATTCTACATTTAACGCCATACAAATAGTGCCGCCATATTTTTAGAGCAAAAACTATTGCAGCTAACTCCAGATCATGGGTAGGATAATTAACTTCATGTACTTTCAGTTGTCGTGATGCGTAAACAATCACCTTACGGTCCTGCATCAATACACAACCCAATCCTTTCTTCGATGCGTCACTGTAAACAGTATAATCCAACTTTGGGTCAGGTAAAGTAAGAATAGGGGCCGTAGTTAACCTTTCCTTCAAAGTCATGAAGGCCTGTTCACACTCATCAGTCCACTCGAACTTCTTCTCTTTCTTCATCAACGAAGTCAAAGGCCGAGCAATTCGTGAGAAATCTTTGACAAAACGACGGTAATACCCAGCCAAGCCTAAGAAACTTCGTACTTCGGTGACATTCTTTGGTGACGACCAGCTTCGAACTGCCTCTACTTTCGCCGAATCCACCGAAATACCCTCTTTAGAAACAAAATGACCCAAAAATGATACCTTTTCCAACCAGAACTCACACTTTTACAATTTTGCGTACAACACGTTTTCTCGCAGAGTTTGCAGGACTAAACATAGATGTTCTTCGTGTTCATCCCGGTCCTTCGAATATACTAATATGTCATCAATAAAGATAACCACGAACTTATCCAAGTACGCACTAAACACTTGGTTCATTAAACACATGAACGCGGCTGGAGCATTTGTCAACCCAAAAGGCATCACGGTGAACTCATAATGTCCATAACGTGTTCTAAAAGCTGTTTTATGTATATCCCCTTCAGCTATTGTTAGCTGATGATAACCCGATCTTAAGTCAATTTTTGAAAAGACCCCGGCTCCTCTCAATTGATCAAATAAGTCATCTATCCGGGGTAACGGGTATTTATTCTTAACGGTTACCTTGTTTAACTCGCTGTAGTCGATGCATAATCTCAAACTACCATCTTTCTTCCCCACAAACAAAACCGGAGCGCCCCAAGGTGAAACACTAGGTGGAACATAACCCTTATCCAACAATTCTTCAAGCTGAGACTTTAATTCCTCCATCTCCTTTGGAGCCATACGATAAGGGGCCTTAGAAATCGCTCAGTCCCAGGTACCAAGCCTATTGTGAAGTCAATCTCCCGTTGAGGTGGCATACCGGGAATCTCGTCAGGAAAAACATCCAAAAATTCATTCACTACAGCAATATCCTTGGGATCCTCCTCCTTCTTTCCCCCTTGGCTGATAAGACATAAGTACAAAGGGTGTCCTTGCCTCACAAGTCTTTGAAATTCTAAGGTCGACACCAAATTCGTTCTGGGCCCCTTGGGAAACTTTCTATATCTAACGTTTTCCCCTCGTGACCCTTCCAACAATACTCTCTGCTCTCTACATTCAATAGTGGCTTTATATCTTCCTAACCAATCCATCCCCAAAATTACCTCTAAGCCTTCCATATCTTACACATACAAGTCACTAGGAAAAACAACTTTTCCTATCTTCAAGGGTACATCCTTATACAGTCTATCACAACTGTACAATTTTCCCGATGGGACAACCACCGCATAAGAAACTTTTTCAAAAGTTTCTAAATTCAATTTTTCTACTTTACTCTTTGCAAAAAAAGAACATGTAGCTCCCGAATCAAATAATGCATTCACAGCTATAGAATGAATGACGAACGTACTTGTAACCACATCCGTCGCCTGGTCAGTTTCTCTTGCACTGACTGCAAATACTCTTCCATTAGCCAGCTGTGCATTCATTCCTCCCACTTTATTGCCCCCACGATTCATTTCTGACTCTTCAACCCGGTTCCCATATATCCGGCCTTGTCCCCCATTAAAAGGTCGCTGAAACCTCTGACCAACATTGCCACGATTTCCATTCCCGTACTGTCGGCTGACTTGACTGCCGGCGTTGTTTAAATTCTGTTGCCGGTGTTGCCCACCCGGCTGCTGACTTCTACCTCCTTTCTTTATGTAGCATTCATACTCTCTATGGCCTCTTTTGTGACAAAAATTACACTCAACCAGAATTTCGTCACAATCTTTTCCCGGATGGTTTCTCTTGCACCTCCTACATAAGTAATTCCTCTCATTGCCATCTCGATCCAGTAATGGCTTCGCAGGCTTAGCTTCTCCCCTAAAGCCCGCATTTGCACTAAACCCACATTCTTGAAAATTGCCGAAATTTCTGGCTTTCTTTTGATAAAAACCTGCTGGAGTCTCTGATGCCTGACCAGCACCTTCTTTTCTCTTCTCGGGGATATTACCTTTCTCTCTTTCCTTCTCCTTCCTCAAGATATTCCCTATTTGAGACGCTCGCTTGTACATCTGCTCCAGCTTGTTATAACGATCACTTTCAATATGTTTTTAAATTTTGAAGGATAAACCAAGCTCAAAGTGTTGCATCATTTTCTCCTCAGTGGGCACGTCATCAGGACAATACTTGAGGTACTCCATAAATTTGTGGTAATATTCATCAACAGTCATACCACCCATCTCTAATCCCGCAAACTCGTTCGACTTATCTTTCCTTACATGCAATGGATAGAATTTCTCTCGCATGGCCCTTTTAAACAATTCCCAACCAAAATCCCCCTCAGCCTGCTCCAACAACCCCGATCTACTGTTTGCCCACCAGTAATCGGCTTCTCCAACCAAATAAAATGTAGCCTGATTGACTTCCAATTCTTCTGGGCATTCTACTACATCAAAAAGTTTGTCAAATTCTCTTAACCAGAGTTCAAGCTCCGACGGTTCCCCTTTACCATCGAAAGTCGAGGGTTTGCTCTGAATAATCCGTTTGCTCATTTCAGATGCTAATTCCGACATAGATCTCTCTCATGGTGCGCTTACACTTGATAACGTTTTCACCAGATTTCTTAGCGTACGGTTAGCATCATTTCTAGACAGTCTCTTTCTTGAAAAAATAGCCATCTTCTACAAGCAAAAAGAAGGTACTAATCACAAGAATGTCCTAAGGATTCGATAGTTTTGGAGAAAGGACAGAGTTTTGCTGAATTTTGACTTAACATACAATTACTTATTTACTAGTGCTTAGGTATATTTATTTATATATGTATATAATATTAAACTTAATAAAAACATTGTAAAAGTGATTCAATATATAATGCACATCACACCTCATTGGAAGAAACCATAAACATACTATGATATTTTATTGATATATCCTAATGCGTTTTAACTGATTCCTGCAAAGCATTTACATTTTCCATAAAGATAATAACTTAAAAACATATAACTAAAGGAAAAACATTGAAGAAAAGAAGGAAAATATTTTAACACCAAGCATCCCAAGTGTCAGCACTCTCATCATAGCCTGCTAAGTCAAAGTCCTCATCATCTGCATCTTCCCCAGAATCAGAGCTAGAGTTCGAGTGCGCTTCTTCTGATTCACTGTCACTATTCCTAGGGTAGTTTATTGGTACTTCCTCCACGTCCTCTTCGGGATCCTCTTCATCTGACCAACCCCTATGAAACCCAGTCCCATAGCCATACAGATCATAGTGCGACCCCAAATTGCCACTCTCATCTTCGCTGGAAATCTCTACATAAGTAGGTGGTTCCCGCTTAGGTTCCCACATTTCGATATCACTCTCCGACTGTACCTCGGTTTCCACTAATGGAGGGTCAGGTAGGATCCGCTCCTTCAACGGTTCCGTGACCACATCAACGCCGTCCGATATGTAAAGCTCGCCCTCCTCCTCGGGTTCTACATTTTTCCTAGATTCGGACAAACGATGTAACTCATTTAGGTCCAAATCTAAATCATAACATACCCTATCAGCTTTTGCCTTAACCATAAGCATCCTCTCCCTATAATCTCGGATACTTTCACCATCCCTTATTCTCCATATATCAGCATTGGAGACTTTTCTCCAGGCAGTCTCTGGGTCAAACATCGGTACCCCCCTAGTCTCCCTGGGGGTGTGTGAATCCATAGATCTTTTTCCCTTATTCATATATCCTGATTCTACACAAAAGTACAAAACAAAACATTACTATCACAAAACAACTGACAACACAAACACATTCCAACAATTTACGTCCCAACGACTACTTCCCAACTCTATATTAAGGTTGTTTGTTCCTTTATAACCTAAGGAACGTTGGCTCTAACACCAATTGTAACGACCCGGTTTAAGTGATCCGTTAATCCATATGAAAATACAAATTTCGGAAGCTCTAACGTACAACTCGAGAGCCTAAAGGCCTCTAGACAAACTAATTGAAATAAGCGGAAGCGAAAAGAAAACTACACTATCTCCTATTACATAAGTACAGAGTTTCTTTCTACTCATAATCCAATACAAAAAAAATAATAGCATAGTCTTGATGATTACGGGTTCTAAGTTGAGACCTCACTCCAGACCCCACCTGCAATCAACCTACTAGTCATTGTATGACAACACACAGTAGGTTCCAAAGAAACAAACCAATACATGTCAGAGACTTCATACAAATATCAATCAAGTTGAATACAAGCAATATGTTTATCCTAGCATGCATAGGCTCTAATACATTCATTATTAGTTCAACCCAACTTGTAACGTTGCCCGTCCTATTCGGGTCGTTCAAGTATAAATCATTCATTATTGGATAATTCCAACTTGTAACGTTGAAAAAACTTCGGGTCGTTCAAGTATAAATCCAAATATTTTTGGAGGAATACACTTGGGAGAGCTAATCCCAAAGCAACCACCGACCTAAGACGTTGCCCGTCCTGTTCGGGTCGTCAAAGGCTAAAGTATGCATACCTCCATGGTGACCGTAATGATCCAAAACTGTCATGGGAACAATAATTATAATAATCCAAACCAATACGTTAACCACTTTGGGTAACATAATACAACCAAACGTCAACCCCTTTGGGTGACAACACATAAATTTTCAAATTCCAATTAATTTCTTTCAAATTATTTGAAGTGTCTAATCCTTATGTGATTACAAAGCCTCGGTTAGAAATAAAACAACACTACTTGCACAACCACATAAACTGTATGGTCTAAGCGTGTACCTTTAAGCGCTGCAAACAACAATGTTCAAGCACGACAGAAATTTCGCCCTCTTATGAATCGAGGTCCTAAATAACACACACACAAAACGATCACGTATTAGGACGTGTTTACACATTTAATCCACTCCATACTTCTAAAATATCACTAGACTTGATAATTTTTAATTGTTTAGATTAAATTCCCAATGGATCCAAATTCCAAATTCTGACCAGAAGCTTTAATGGCCATTTCAGACATATTAGAAAATTCAAATGAAAATCCGACTTCGCCATTGCGTTCAGAACGCGTCAATTACCTTGGGTACCAAATTTCATAATTTCTAACATCCAATGACTATTTTTAATTATTTTAAGCAGTTAACGAGTTTTTAGCGCATCAGTACAATAAACAACAACAAAACATGACTAACACTTCCGGGTCGGCACCAACACCGAGGCAGAAACTGCTGCTGCCCGGAATATATATATAGATATATTTTTATCATTATTTTATATATACATTATTAACCCTTTAAATTTCATGACCAAAATAACTCTAGCAAGGTCTGTTGGCCTCTTAAGGTTTTGATGATGACTTCACTTATAAACAAAAATATTTTTAGATATTGTTTTGTAGGTATATATCCGGTTAATTTAAATCGTTGATGAAGCCTATGACTTGATTCGTGGAAGTTGTACATGTCTCAAATATCCAAGAAGTTGGGCAATTGCTTTAGAAGTCAGTTTACTGTTCCTAGAGTATAAGTCCTGACGAAAGTTGTAGATGGAGACAGTGCGTGGTTCCCCACGATACAGGTCTGAAGAAGACATTGACTGGAAGTTACGAAAATTATGTTTTCTGTTTTTAGTTAATGTAAAAGGTTAAAATTTAATTAGTTGCTTAATTAAATTTATTTATTAATTGGCAAAATGTTTTTAATACGCCTAAAAACATGGAGAAGACTAATTCCTTGTTTATCTCCTATAAACTCGGACATCCAAGAGACTTGTTCTCTACTTTGAATTAGTCTCCTACATTTTAGGATCTTCCTTTAACCCATGTAATATTAACCGTACAGCAGTTATGTTCCACTCCTACTTTCAACTAACTTCCCACTTTCTTTGGGAGCAAGTAAGTTTATGGAAGTCGTGGGATAAGTGCATCTCATGGAGAACGTGGGCTGAGTGCACTAACGGCTGTTCCCTTTATAAAAGAGGGAAGCTACGGTTAAGCGGATATGTATAGAGAGTGTCCATTTTAGGGAGATTATTAAAAGAAAAATATTTTCTGTTTTTGAATGCCAATTAATTCATTATATTTTTCTTGAGCAACTACTTAATTTTAATCTTCATGAGAATTGGCCTTGTAAAGGGTAATTGAGTGTTTTGTTGTAATTAGACTTATGGGAAGTCTAAGGGAATAGAGAATAGAATTGAGAGAAGAGAAAGAGAAGGAGAGAAAAAGAAGAGAAGAGAAGTAGGCCTAAGTAGAGAAGCTTTGAGTGAAGCAAGAGAATTGAGAAGCTTCAAGTGAAGCAAACATTGTTTTGTGTAATTGTAATTGATTGCCTTAACATAGTGAGAATTTTGAAATCCCGGGGGGTCGTGGTTTTTCCTTCTTATTAGGCCAAGAAGGTTTCCACGTAAAATCTTTGTCTCCTTTATTATTTTTCTTTTCGTTTTTGAGTTTAAGTTTTGTTCTTTACTTGATACAATTCCGCAAAAATTAGAGGCAAAAATCTTAAACCTACTACACAACAATTCACCCCCCCCCCCCCCCCCCTCTTGTTGCATTCGATCATCCATTAGCATTCCTACAATTGGTATCAGAGCTCTGTTCCTCATTTAATCAAGAAACCCTGAGAGCAGTATCCTGTTCCCTGGAAAGATGTTGAAGATGAACGAGCGTATGGAAGAGGGGTACTCCACACAAAGGCCACCCATGTTCGATGGGAAATTCTATACTTACTGGAAAAATAGAATGGAAATCTTCATAAAAGCCGAAAATTATCAAGTTTGGAGAGTCATTGAAATTGGAGACTTTGAGGTGACGACCATCAACTCCAACAATGAAGCTGTTCCAAAACCAATCACTGAATATGAAAAAGAAGATTTTCAAAAGATGGAGATGAACGCTCTTGCTATCAAGTTACTTCACTGTGGGCTTGGTCCAAATGAGCACAATCGTATTATGGGTTGCAAAACCGCTAAGCAGATTTGGGACCTGCTAGAAGTTACCTATGAAGGTACTAGTGAAGTAAAGCGATCCAAGATTGACTTGCTAATGTCCAAATATGAAAGATTCGTCATGGAACCGAGGGAAAACATTCAAGAGATGTTCACTAGGTTCACAAATATTACGAATGAATTAGTCTCTCTTGGTAGAATCATTCCCGTTGATGAACAAGTTAGGAAAGTACTTAGGAGTCTTCCTCAAGACGAACGCTGGAGAGCAAAGGTCACTGCCATCTAGGAGTCCAAAGATTTCACCAAGTTTAATTTGGAAGAGCTGGCTGGTTCTCTAATGACCCATGAATTGCATTTGGGAACCGCTGATAGTTCCCGAAACAAAGGATTGGCTCTGGCAGCAGATGATAGTGAAGAATCAGAAGATGGTGAAGAGGAAGCAGCTTTGTTGGCACGTAAATTCAAAAAATTCTTCAGGAATAGAAGATATGGAAATCAAAGAAATAATAAAGAAAAGGGAACTACAAACTTGAAGACAAATTTTGAATGCCACAAATGCGGGAGCACTGAACACTTCATCAAGGATTGCCCTCAATGGAAAAATGAGAAGGGCAAGGGAAAAGCAAGAGAAGTTGGAAGACAATATAAGAAGGGAAACTTCAAAACTGATTTTAGAAAGGCAATGATCGCAGCTTGGGGTGATACGGAGAGCGAGGCTGAGACAGAAGCTCCAGTGGAGGAAGAAACCGCAAATCTGTGTCTCATGGCATCTCATGAAGAGTCTAAGGAAAAAGAGGTAATGTCTTCTAGTCCATCTTCTAAACAACTGTCTAATTTAAGTAAGAATAAATTAATCAAATTGTTGTTAGAGACACAAGAAAAATTGAAGGAAAAAACAGCTAAGTGTCTCCAAATTGAGAAAGACCTCAACTCAAACAAGGATCATGTATCCTATCTAAATTCATTTAGAATAGATGTACAAAGCAGATTTTTTAATTTGCTAGATCAGAATGTTGTTTTGAAAGAGACAATTGAGAAATTGAAACAAGAATTTATTTTCCTTAGTATCGAAATGAATCAAAACAGATTGTTAGGATTAAGTAAAGATGCAAACAATATATCTACTCACATGGTTAACACTGAATTTCAAAAGTTGAAATCAAAATTAGAATCCTACGAAATTGAAAATGAAAATTTGAAAAATAAAATAAACATAAGAGGAAAAGGGAAATTCAATGAAATTCCCAAATGGATTCTAAATGCTAAAATCAAAAGTAAAGAAGGACTAGGCTATATGAAGAATGATAAAAAGAAAAAGGTCTATGTAGATCTCCCTAGTAGCAAAATATGTTCCTTCTGTGGTAAAAGTGGACACCTGAAACATCAATGTATAAAGAAGGAACAACATATCAAAGCAAATAAAAATTATGTCGAACGAATATGGATTGAGAAATGTGATTCAAGTATTGTCGACAAGGAACCCAAGGATGAATGGGTTCCTACACCTAACCATTAGTTTGCTTTGCAGGTTCAAGTGAGGGGGAACAACTCATGGTATCTCGACAGTGGGTGTTCCAAGCATATGACGGGTGACAAATCTAAATTTCTCTCACTTGAAGCCTATGATGGGGGAACAGTAACCTTCAGTGACAACATGAAGGGTGAGATAATTGCCAAAGGAAAGGTTGGAAGGTCTAGTTCCCATGCCATCGATAACGTATTTTTAGTCGAGAATTTAAAACACAATTTGTTAAGTATTTCTCAATTTTGCAACAAAGGTAACTCTGTTAAGTTTACTTCTGAACGATGCATAATTTCTAGGAACAGTACAGGAGATCCTGTGCTGGAGGGAATCAGAAAAGGGAACACCTATGTGGTGGACCTGGACACTGTTCCCAGAAACAGTCTAACGTGTTTAAGCGTTATAGAAGAAGACCCACTTCTTTGGCACAAGCGACTAGGTCATGCTAGCTATTCATTGATTAACTCTTTAAGATCAAAAGACCTAGTAAGAGGATTACCTGCAATAAAATTCCTTAAAAATAAAGTTTGTGATCCTTGTGCTAAAGGAAAACAAGTGCGGTCATCCTTTAAATCAAAGAACGTTGTGACTACCACTAGACCATTAGAATTAATTCATATGGATTTATGTGGACCTATGAGAACACAAAGTCGTAGTGGCAAAAGATATGTGTTTGTCATAGTTGATGATTTTAATAGATTTACTTGGACCTTATTTTTGGTAAGCAAAGATGAAGCTTTTGATGAGTTTGTTTCTTTTGCTAATAAAATACAAAAATCTACCAATAATCAAATCGTTCACATAAGGTCTGATCATGGGAAAGAATTTGAAAATTCAAACTTCATGACTTATTGCAATGAACATGGCATAAATCACAATTTTTCCGCACTTAGAACACCACAACAAAATGGAGTGGTAGAAAGGAAAAATAGGACCTTAGAAGAAATGGCTAGGACCATGTTGATTGCTAGTGGTCTACCTAGGAATTTTTGGGCAGAAGCCGTCAATACTGCATGTTACATATTGAATCGTGTACTAATAAGGCCAATCACTTCTAAAACACCCTATGAATTACTCAAAGGTGTTAAACCAAATATTTCCTATTTTCGTGTGTTTGGATGCAAATGTTTTGTTCATGTGAATGGTAAAAGAAATATAGGTAAGTTTGATGAAAGAAGTGATGAAGCAGTATTCCTCGGTTATTCATCACATAGCAAAGCTTACAGAGTTTATAATAAGAGAACAATGTGTGTAGAGGAATCTGTTCACATAATTTTTGATGAAACTAACTTTTCAACAAGTGAACAGGAAACAAGTAATATTAAAATAGGTCTTGCAAACTTGGAAGATGATGATGAAGGAATTAAAGTGCAAGATCATGGAACAGCAAGTGAACAGTCTACACAAGAAGAGGAAGAAGAAACTGACCAAATCCAGGAACTGCCAGAACAACAGGACCAGCAGACTGTTCCCAATCCAGTTGTTCCCACAGATGACCAAGATGATCTAGTAGCTGAACAAAATGCAAATCAAGATGCTGAAACAGAACATGCTACTGTTCCCTCCAGAGAATTTGTGCCTAAACCTTGGAAATACCAAAGTTATCATCCTCTTGATCTGATTATAAGTGATATGAATAAAGGAACACAAACCAGATCCCAACTGAGAAACTTTTGTGCACACTTTGCGTTCCTATCATCACTTGAACCCAAAAATCACGAAGAAGCTCTAAAGGATTCCGAATGGATAGTAGCCATGCAAGATGAATTAAATGAATTTGAAAGAAATAAAGTGTGGCAATTAGAACCCAAACCAAAAGGCAAGTAAGTAATTGGTTTGAAATGGGTATTTCGGAATAAGCTAGATGAGCATGGAATAATTGTAAGAAACAAAGCAAGACTCGTGGTCAAAGGGTACAATCAACAAGAAGGTATTGATTATACTGAGACATTTGCTCCGGTAGCAAGGTTAGAGGCTATTAGAATTTTAATTTCTTTTGCTGCATTCATGAATTTTAAATTATATCAAATGGATGTGAAATGTGCTTTTTTAAATGGCTTTCTTGATGAAGAAGTTTTAGTTGAACAACCCCCAGGTTTTGAAAATACCTCTTGTCCTGATCATGTCTACAAGCTTGATAAAGCCCTATATGGCTTGAAGCAAGCTCCTAGGCAATGGTATGAAAGACTTTCAAAGTTTTTGATTCAAAATAACTTTGTAAGAGGAAAAATCGACAAAACCTTGTTCTTTAAGAATAAAGGTTCTAATATTTTGGTTGTTCAAATTTATGTTGATGATATTATTTTTGGTGCCACTAATGATTTATTATGTAAAGAATTTGCTAACCTAATGGGCACAGAATTTGAAATCAGCATGATGGGAGAACTAAATTTCTTCCTTGGGTTACAAATTAAACAAACCGAAAATGGTATCTTCATTCATCAACAAAAATATATAAAAGAACTTCTAAAGAAATATGGTCTAACAAATGCTAAAACCAACCATACACCCATGGCTACAAATGTTAGATTAGATGAAGACCTAAAAGGAACTAACGTAAATCAAACAATGTATCGAGGCATGATAGGTTCTTTATTATATCTAACTGCAAGTAGACCTGATATTTCCTTTAGTGTTGGTTTATGTGCTAGATTTCAATCAAATCCTAAAGAATCACATCTTACGGCAGTCAAACGAATTTTAAGATATTTGAAGGGAACAGACGACTTGTCCTTATTTTATCCTAAAAGTGATGTTTATGATTTAAAAGGTTTTAGTGATGCAGATTATGCAGGTGATCTAGTTAATATAAAAAGCACGTCAGGTATGGTACAATTTCTTGGCTCATGTTTAGTTTCATGGAGTTCCAAGAAGCAAAATACGGTTGCACTATCCACAGCCGAAGCTGAATACGTGGCAGCAGCAGCTTGCTGTTCCCAAATGCTTTGGATAAAACAGCAACTAAGAGATTTTGGTATTAAATTTGAATGTGTTCCTATTTATTGTGATAATACCAGTGCCATATGTATATCTAAAGATCCAGTGCATCATTCACGAGCTAAACATATACATATTAGACATCATTTCCTTAAGGATAACGTAGAACACAAAAATATTGTATTAAAGCATGTCAATACTAATGAACAAGTTGCAGACATTCTGACCAAACCACTTCCAAGGGAACAATATGAAAAGATGAGATTGGAACTTGGTATGATCAAGCTCCACTAAAGTTGGTTGCATAAAATTTCCAATGAAGCATCATGAAAAAAAAAGAGGGTCAGGAATCAACCTCAAAATTTTGATTGAAAATCAATTATTGCATGGATCAGGTAAACACGTAATGAAGTTTGTACTATGAATATCTTCTTGTTTGCATGTTGTTAGTTTGATCAGACCACAGCAATATGTTCGTTATTTTCTTTATAATTTTTTTTTAATTCATCCTTTTTCTATTTTATTTTCATATTTTATGTTAATATTCATATTTCATAATTCACTCATATTTCACATTTTTTTTTAAAAATGTACGGCCAACTGAAATTAAAAACAATAGGAAACGGTTTTCAATCCCATCACTTCAAAATCCTTCCATATCAAAAGCAATGATTAGAACATTAAAGGGGATTGGACTTGAGGTAACCGTCACTTCACCGCTTTATTAACCTTTCCCGTACTTCACACTTCACACGCCTTCTTCAAAATTCAACTCTCAAGAAACCGTCCTTCTACTTCCTCAACCTTTCAAAATTCAAACATGAAAACACCAAAATCAAGCAAGAAAACTTCAAAATCAGGAAAGAAAGCCTCTACATCTCACCAAAACACCCAGCCAAAACCTTTAAAAATTGTTCATCCATCCCCATTACTGGAAGATGTACCATTACCATCCCAAGAAACTACTGAAAATATTGGAACAAAACGCAAAACATTCTCACCAAAAAGTGAATCATCCTCCAAAACGGCCAAGCGTTTGAAGCAAGTTGATCCTAACAGTGCTGAAGAGATTGCAAAGGAAATGTCTGTCGGATTTGGGGTAGATAAGTACTGGTATGACTCTACACACTTTCCTCAACTTCATACTATTTTAAAATTTCAAGAATGGGAAGTTTTGATGACTGAGTTTAGTTGTAATCCCATCTTCCCAAATATTATGTGAGAGTTTATTTCAAACTTCTCCAATGACAGTGGAAAGTGTTCTAGTATGGTTAGGAACATGAAATTAGAGTTTACCAGCGCTTTGTTGGCAGAATGGTTCAAAATTCCGAATGTTGGGTTTGATACTTATAGTGTTGGTACTAAGATAGTCTTTTCTGGAATAAATGAAAAAATGATTTTTAAGTTTTTAGGGGTTGAACAAAAAAGGGGTAAAATCAGTCACAATGTCTTGTCTCTGTTGCATAAATTACTCTATAATGTAGCACGAAGATTCATCTTGCCCCGAAACTCTAAGAGGAGTGAGGTGAGTCTACGTGATGCAACTTTGATTTATTGCATGGAAAATCAAATAAAAATAAATTTTCCATCTTTGATGATATCGCATTTATCTGACTGTATTGAGAAAAAGAATTTTGTTGGTTATGGGGGGTTGTTGACTTGGATTTTTCGTAAGTTTGGTGTACCATTGGATGGGCTGGAGTTCCCAATGGGACCCAATATGAAAATTGGTGCAAGATGTTTGAAAAATTTGCATCTGAAAATAAATGATGAAGGGGTGTTAGTAAATGAATCAGAAGAAGTAGTTGTTATAGGTTCTGATGAGGAGGAAATAGATGAAGAAGAAGAAGAAATTGAAAAGGAAGTAAAAATAAAGAAAGAAAAGGAAGAAGAAAACGAAAAAGAAAAAGAGGAAGAAGAAGAGGAGGAAGAACAAGGGCCTGTTCCCACTGAAGAAGGGGAACAGGAGGAGGGGACAAGAGCTGAGGGGGAACAAGGAGAGGAAGTAGCTTTAGGAGAAGAAGTGCCTCATGATCTCTGTCATGATTCCAGTGATGAAGAGGTTGTGATTGCATTAAGAAGGAAGGGTAAAGCTATTCAAAGGAAGAGTAGGAGGCTTGCTTCAAAACGAAAGGCTGCAACGGTTGATGATATCACTTCTGAAACCATTCCTGAGCCTACTTTAAACGAACCTCTCTCACCCAAGCCAACCACTCCACCACCAAATTAAACTTCATCACCACCTCCATCACCTATTCACTTTAAACCACCACCATTTCCATCATCTCCTGGTATTGGTTGTGCTGATCCTATTCCTACAGCATCTTCACATTCTGTTCTCTCCAAGCTTAATGATCTACAGTCTCAATTCAGTGCTTTTCAAGATGAAGTTCGTGTCTCACTCGCTTCAATTGTTGATCAACTGACCATGATGGAACATCGTCTTGGTGCGAAGTTGGATACAGTAGAAGTATAGACCGAATATGTAGACGAAGAAGAGACTGCCCCTTGAACCCTCTCCCTATGTTTTTAAGATTTGATTGGCTGTTACATTTCACAAACAATTTCACTTTTTACTTTGTACCATCTGGGGTACATTGTTGATGTACCTTTGAACAATTGCTACTTTTCTTTCTTTGCTTTTATTAATGGTCTATGACAATTGACTATATGCAGGTTTGATTTTTATTCATGGCACTTACTCTTATTATTGTTTCTTGCTTTCATCACTGACAAATCTATATGGTTTGTGCTGAGGTTTGATAACCCCAATTCTTTTTGATTGATGACAAAAGGGGGAAGATTATGCATAAACTTAAGAAGAGCAGTGAATACACAGTTACATATCTTGGTTGATTAATATTGATTCTATGTTTAGTGATCATCTGTGTTGCTAAGTTTTTGAGGATATTTATTGTTCTTGTACATTTGTTCTCAAAATGTTTCTGATTGAAATTATTTAACAATGTGTGTTAGTTTAATTATGTTAGTTATTATGTCAGTTTATTTTAGTTTAACTTAGTTTAGTTTATTTAAGTTTTAGGTTAATTAATTTTGAAAGTTTTGAAAAAATATTTGATATTATGGAGTAAACTGTTTTATTGTGAATGCTTGGTAAATTATATTGTAACGAGTTGATTTGCTAAGTTATTTAGAGTTGCTTTAATCTCTAGTATGCTCTAAGAATTTTGTTTTACTCTATTTTACTTAAGTTTGTTTATAAAGTTTGCCATCATCAAAAAGGGGGAATTTGTTGGCCTCTTAAGGTTTTGATGATGACTTCACTTATAAACAAATATATTTTTAGAGATTGTTTTGTAGGTATATATCCGGTTTAATTTAAATCGTTGATGAAGCCTATGACTTGATTCGTGGAAGTTGTACATGTCTCAAATATCCAAGAAGTTGGGCAATTGCTTTAGAAGTCAGTTTACTGTTCCTAGAGTTGAAGTCCTGACGAAAGTTGTAGATGGAGACAGTGCGTTGTTCCCCACGATACAGGTCTGAAGAAGATATTGACTGGAAGTTACGAAAATTATGTTTTCTGTTTTTAATTAATGTAAAAGGTTAAAATTTAATTAGTTGCTTAATTAAATTTATTTATTAATTGGCAAAATGTTTTTAATACGCCTAAAAACATGGAGAAGACTAATTCCTTGTTTATCTCCTATAAACTCGGACATCCAAGAGACTTGTTCTCTACTTTGAATTAGTCTCCTACATTTTAGGATCTTCCTTTAACCCATGTAATATTAACCGTACAGCAGTTATGTTCCACTCCTACTTTCAACTAACTTCCCACATTCTTTGGGAGCAAGTAAGTTTATGGAAGTCGTGGGATAAGTGCATCTCATGGAGAACGTGGGCTGAGTGCACTGACGGCTGTTCCCTTTATAAAAGAGGGAAGCTACGGTTAAGTGGAAATGTATAGAGAGTGTCCATTTAAGGGAGATTATTAAAAGAAAAATATTTTCTGTTTTTGAATGCCAATTAATTCATTATATTTTTCTTGAGCAACTACTTAATTTTAATCTTCATGAGAATTGGCCTTGTAAAGGGTAATTGAGTGTTTT
>NC_080051.1:10712132-10729632 GCF_026212465.1 Amaranthus tricolor
CTATGAATCGAGGGCTCAACTTTCCACGAGAATCAAAACGTGCTACTCCGTGCATGGGTGACACGCGAAGTAATACCCGTTCGCCCACGATGAACTCTTCTGGTCGTCGCTTCAAATCAGCATAAGACTTTTGACAAATCCAACTTTTTCTTTTCTCAAACTTCTTCACAATCCCCCAATGCTTATAAATTTTTGGATGACAATTTACCTACATCTCTTCTTCATAACATTCTTAATCAATTAATAAGTGTATCACCCATAGCAAGCCATTAGTCTACAACGGCAAGGGTGAACCTTCGAATCTGTAGTTATTGTTGAGGGAGTTCGACAAACTGTTCAGTGTATTCTAATGTTATGACGAGTTCCTATTCGATCAAGCGGCGTATTTTTATATTAAAGACGCCGATAACTAGTAAGTCCATAGTAAGAAAATGTTGGAAGGTGAGGATAAGGAAGGATTTAGGTGGGAGGAGTTAACAAAGCCATTTGATAACATTTTATTTACCACATGTAACTCAAATGAATTTTCCCATTTAGAGATAGGTAAATTATCAGTGGATGGGTACAACTAGAAGTTCATAGAGTACTTTAAGTATTGTCCTAATGACATCCCTATTGAATCTAAGAAAATTCAGCGTTACAAGTTAGGTTTATCCTTTGACATCTACAAGCAAATCAAGAGTGACAATGACAAATATGCTACTTTAGATTAGTTGTATAAGAGGGTTGCAAGGATCGAAAATGTCATAAGAAAATAAAGGAGAAAGTTGGTTAAATTTCATATAAAAAACGGAACATGTGCAGCAATCCAACAATCATCACTAACCCGTTAATTTTAAGAAACCAAAGTCTTTGGGATTTGATATTATGGGAACTCAAGAATATCTAGCCAAGGTGTTAGGGGTCATTGGTCACAAAACATATCTTAAAAGTTATTAATTGACCGCAATGGAAAGGAAGGAGTGTGTAATTGTAAGAAGTGCACTAGGATTTATCCCGACAAGGATCATTTAGGGAATTTGGTAGGTTGTACATTCTGCAGGGAGAAACGACACCATATGTTTGAATGCTATGCTAAATAAGGCTAACATTAGACATTGGATGAAAATGAGTGGGTTCCAACAGAAAGGTCCGAGTAATGAGGCTAATGTTAATAGTAATGGGAATGGAAGTAGATCTTTTCATAATAGGGTGCAGAATTATTGATTATAATGAAACTGCGGTGGATTCCAGCAATAGCAGGGTAGGGCACGTCAAGGTAATACCTCTAGACAACGTGATTGCCAAGGCATTGGGGGTTCGCCCAAGGCTCCTTACTATGGAAGGTTGATAACTATGAGTTTCCAAGAGGAAACGCAGGCTAGAGATGTTCTCACAGGTAGGTTTTTACATTAATTTAGAGTTTGTAAGTCTTGTTTAATTTTGGTGCGTCGTATTCATTCGTTTTTAAGCCTAGGATTACAGGCTTAGGTTTGGGGAAACCAGAGAGAACTTCATATTAAGTTTGTATTCCATCCGAGAAAGTTTTTTTATTGTGAATTGTCTCCCTTGACCGATAGGAAACACAAAGTTTTTGAGTGACGTGTTTACTTTAGAGATGGAGGATTCAGAAGGAATTTTGCATATGGACTGGTTGGGTAGATACATGGTAGTGATTTATTGCGAAGAACAAATAGTAGTACTAAGGGGACCCGAGGTGAACCGGTTTTAATATAGAAGAAAGATTTCCTAAGGGACCAAAGATAAAATTATTTTATCTCTGATTATGAAAAAGTTAATCAAGCAAAGACACCCTAGAGATTTATGTATTATAAAAAGATAGGAAGGGAGGAGGTGTGACCCAAGAGTATATTGATAGTATATGATGTTGTGAATTCATTTTTGGATGAGATTTCTAGTGTGCATCTAAAGCGGAATATGGATTATACCATAGTTTAAATACCTTGGACGGGACCAATTTCTAAGGGTCCTTATGGAATAGGCCCAACGGAAATTAGGAACTGAAAATTCAGTTGGAGGAGTTATTGTTTAGCGGTTACATTCGAACGAGTTGAATTTACGACAATGGAGGTGGCTGGAGTTGTTTAGCGATTATGATTTGGATATCACATACCATGAGGGCAAAGCCAATATTGTGGCAGACATGTTGAGCAGGAAGTTGAGCCATTCTTTGGAATTGATGATATTTTATGAAGATTTAAGTAAACACTTTGAAAGGTTTAATTTACAGATCATTCAAGAAGGAGAATTAGAAGCAAAGTTGAGTACATTTTCAATTCAAACAACACGTTTTAAAAGAAATCCTAAAGAAACGAACTAATGATCCTAAGTTTTTAAGTGATCATAAGCTAAACGACAAGGTTGTTACACCCATTGGAAATTCTGGTGTGGATGTGGCATGATATTTCTATGGATGTCGTACTAGAATGCCACGCACCAAGGTTCGCAATATTTTATGAGTTATTGTGGATCGTTTGACTAAGTCAGCTCGATTCGTTCCAATGAATTGTAAGTGAGATATGGACCAGTTAGCTCGTGCGCACTTCTAGTTCGTTATCATAGAGTGCCTTGTACAATTGTGTCTAACAGAGACACTCAATATTTATCATACTTCTAGAGGTCGCTACAACAAGCCTTGGGAACAAATCTTTTTCATAGTACGTCATTTTACCTTATGACTGATGGTCAGACTGAACGAGTTTATCAGATTCTAGAAGACATGTTAAAAGCTATATCCATTGAATGGCAAGGATCTTGGGACGAATACTTGGACTTAGTTGAATTTCGTGCAATAATAGCTACCAAGAGACTATACAAATGGCTCCTTTTGAAGCACTCCATAAGCCTAAATGTCATAGTCGTGTGTGTTGGGGTGATTTCAAAGAAGCTCTACCTTGGGTCCAACATGTTGGTTCAAATAACAGAGAAAGCTAAGCTCATTCGAGGGAAAATAAATGCAGTCCTGGATTGAAATAATCTTATGTGGATTTAAGTTATACACCAAACAAATTTGCAGTGGGTAATAATGTCCTTCTTGAGGTATAACCGATGCAAGGGGTAGTTCGTTTTGGTGCTTGTGGGAAGTTGAATCCATGTTTCATTGGTCCTTATGATGTGGTCGAATACGTGGATAAGTTAGCTTATTGGTAAGCTTTGCCAAATGTCTTGGGAATTTATGATGTCTTTCACATCTCTCAACTCCAGCGCTATGTTTTGACGGACTCTCACATTTTGAACCTCGTGTCTCTAGAACTTGACAAGATACTTTTATATGAAGAGAGACCGATCCAAATTCTTGATTCGAAGGTCCTTAGTACTTGTAAAAAATACATTATGATGGTAAAAATCCTATGTCACTCTAATCATAAAACGAAAGAGGCGACTTGGGACATCGAGGATTCCATGCGTGAGAAGTATCGCTATTTACTTTCCCAGGTTAGTAAGTTACATGGGTGTAACTTCTTTTAGGGGGATAAAAGGCGATAGGAATTTTTCCCATTTAATGCGTCACTTGCATTTCATGGATTACTTATTTGTATGTGTCTGCATTACGTTACATGTTTATGAGTGTGTATGTTGTTGGGTGTATGGTTTTCTTTACTCTGGTTGTAATGTCTATTCTTGGCATGTGTGTTTGGTTTCGCGGGCAACCCTTTTAAGGGGGTAATCTATAACACCCCACTATTTTAAGCATTTATTATATTACACATTATGTAAACATACCCTAGATCAGCTAGTTAGTACACTATTTTTCACATGAGTGACCAGGGTTTGAAACCCATAAAGCATTATTTTTGTTATGGAGAGAATTATTTCATAATTTCAAGAAGATTAGAATGAGTTGGGCCATTAACATTGTAGACTTTTTTCTAAACTTAGATTTTGAAAGATTCTATTGCAATTGGATTGAAGAAAATAATAATAATAATAATAATAATAATAATAATAATAATAATAATAATAGTTCCATATGGGGTTAGACTAGCTAACGGGAAAGGAGAGAAAAAGTCATGTGAAGTCTAAAGCAAATATTAGTAACGCCCTTTATGCTATGTTTGGAAATAATGATTTCATTTGAAAATATAGATTTGACTCAAATTTAGTATTTGGCAAATGAAGAAATTCAAATTTGAATTTGAGTCAAATCCACTATGGTTATATATAAATGTGGTTAAACAATGAGAATTTGAAAATGACTTCTCAAATCTTGTCATTCTCAAATTCTTCAATAATTAATTCATAATTTAAATCTACAATTTAAAATGACATGCATTTTCCAAACGCAATCTTAGATAAATTGAAGAATTTTAATTTTGTTTTGGTTTATAATGCGATATATATATATATATATATATATATATATATATATATATATATATATATATATATATATATATATATATATATATATATATATATATATATATATATATATATATATATATATATATATATATATATGGGTATATTTAAGTATGTTTGAAATGTTAGATTCTTGTGATTTGAAAAACATGTGCTTGTGATGTTAAAATGAAAAGTTATAATTGATTATCAAATTATGTAGGGTTGGGATTTTCGATTTGATTATTTTGTAAGAGAGTTTTTATTAAGTTATGTTTATCATCGTTATTGTTAAAGTGAAGTTTTATAACATTTTAATAAATTTAAAAGTTGTAATTCTTTCGGTGATTATATAGGGACGAAAACTAGGATTTTGAATAGTAAAATAACGATTTTTGGTTGGTGAAAATATTACGGAAAATTGATGAATTTCATAGGTTTGGTAAATTTTGTCGAAAAAATGTTATCTCGGGAACTTTTTGTCTTTAAAATGTGATTACACTAAAAAATATGAAAATTGGTTCCCCAAGGGTTTTTATATGTCCTGAAATCATTGGAAAAGTCGGATTTTGAGTTTGAAACTGTTAATATTCTATGTCGGACAATTTTCTGTTGCTGATCCCTTTTTCGTTAAGTTAAAATATGTTTAAGGTGGAATTGCATATTCTAAATGTATATAAATGTAAGTATGGTGTTAATGGATGTAGTTGAATGCAATAATTTTAAGTTAGTTTGATGGTAGTGAACATTTTCTAATACATGTGTATGTGTAACATTCATAGGAAGTCGATTCTCATAAGTGGTGTGTGACCTTGGTTTATGATTTTTACATGATTTTTTAATTGCCCCTAGTTACGTATACGCAATATCATTTATCTTATACGTCATTATGTTATACTCTCTCTGTCTCTTATTTTGCGCCTAATGTAAAATAGGTGAAATTTGAAAATTGAGACAAAAAACAATTTGAGGATAAAAGAGACTATAAGTTTATGGACGAGATAAAAAGAAATAGAGTGAAATCATAGCCAAAAAAGAAAAGGGTGCAAAATTAATAGGATAAATTAAAATAGAAAGTGGTGTAAAATGAGAGAGACATACGAAGTACAACATAACAACTGAATTGATAATAAATCTTGAGTTACGAATTAAACTTTTTCTTGTTTAGAGAAAGACAAACGATGAACTTGTATAATAAAATTGTGATGAGTAAGACAATCAGTGTAAGTAAGAAGATAATGTTGATGGAGGTTGATATTTAAGTTCCCGTAGCTAGGTTGTCTATGGACTATCTATCTCTAGTGTATTATCACAGATTACTTGTTTATTTATCTTGTTTAATTGATTTGTTACTGATGTGTACATGGTGATCTTTAATGGTCCTACAGTGAGGTTGGATTCACATGAACACTTTTAATCTAGAAGGTTATTAGAAATTGATTTGATAGCTTAGTTTTCTTCACATATAAATTTGCTGAGTTTTCGTAGAATAAGAAACAATTATGCTCTCGAGTTGTATTAAACAATTTAAACTTTCGTTTTGTTCTTTGCTGCTAGTCGAGAACATTAAGTTTTGTTTTGTTTGATTTAGAAGCTAGTCGAGCTAACTAGAACTCGATTTACAATTTGTCTTAACTCAAACTTTTATTTAATGTTTCCTTATACATCTCGTTTAGACTCGGACCACCTAATTCATTTATTTCTTGGGTTGCGTTTAGACTGGATGTTACAAAGTTGTAAGAGAACGCTCTAAGTGGATGGTTCCAATACCTTGACTCCATTTTTAGAGTAGTATGCACATGCAACAAAGATATGACTCATTGTATTAAATGTGGATGGTGATTATGGAAAGTGGCTACTAGAATATTGTGTGTTTTAAGTGTGGTATTAAAGCAAAAGAGTAAGTTTTATCGAACGATCATTAGGCCAACACTATTATATGAATCAGAATGTTAGGCTTTTAGAGATGATCATAGTAGGAAGATGGCAGTAGCGGAAATGCGATGTAGGACCCAAACGTACAAATCGAGATGGTTGAAAATTAGAATTTAAGGAGAAGAAAAATCCATGTGAACGACCATTGAAACTAATATAATTGTTATGTAGTCTAGTCTGATTTTTTGGAATTAAGGCTCTGATATTATTTTTATTGTTGTTGAATAGAATTCTTACTTATAAAGATTTTATTCTGACACCATGACTAAGAGGATTAGTTTTTAGTAACGACATGTTGTCATTAATTAATTTTATTCGGGGATATGCTAGAGAATCTCAATAACCAAGGTGAAACATAGATTTAATTCTTACTATAGGTGGTGATTGGTGATTGGTAAAAATCAAACTTATGTTAGAAGAGTTTAAGGAGAAGTCTTTAACCACTAAGACAACCAATGATTTTCATTCCATCAAAAAAGAACAACTCAACTCCATCATATGGTGAAAAATGGCAACAATAGAACATGATAATTTGATTTGATTTTTTCGGATGTCGGAGATTTGATTTTTTTCGGGTGTTCAAAACTGGATGTCGGATATTTGAATTTTTTCGGATGGTGAATATGATAATTTGGTTCATATTCGAATAAATTGAATATTCAAAATCCGGTTATCTGATTTACTCTGGCTTGGATACTAGATGTTCGGTGTTTTTTTAAAAAAAATGTGTTAACTGCCTTTCCTTTATATCTTTAATTATAATTCTATTTAACAGTTTGAAAAAAAAAAGTATTTTGGCAATTTAATTGAATGTTGAAAATCTAAATAAATTAACAATTGATATGTTTTGCAAATTAATACACTTGACAATTTCAGTATTAGCAAGTTCAAAAGCGTAAATATAGTTATTCTTTAAACAATAGAAAATTGGATGGGTTTCACAAAATCCCGATCCAACTCCCGTTCAAATAGCCTAGTTTTCAAAAAAAACAGATAAATTCAATTTTTGAAACCATCTACTAGATATTTTGGAACGGATTCGAATCAAATAATTGAGCAGACTCCTATTATATTGACCATTATTTAGTATTAACAACTCAAATTTTGGTTTTCACTAAGTAATTTCTGATAAAACTGAAATATTTACACAATTTCGTTAATACAATAATATTCACAAAGAAATTCACTCTATAGCTCTTCACCATCAATTCTTACGGTGAGTTCCAGAGCACCTATAATCATTCCTATTTCAACAACCAAAGACAAAAGAGTTTAAAAACAGAAAATTAAGAATTCCTTTGGGAAGAACTACGCCAAAAACCCGTTTGATGAAACTGATCCCACATCTTTTTATCCAAATCCATGGCTGATCCATCCAGAGAAACCTTTATCAAATTTAAATCATCATTCCAATCAACGGTTGAGAATTCATCATCATAACAACTCTTCTCATACACCTCACAATCACCAGATCTTTCTTTCTTGATTTTCCTCTTTTTTAAGCGTCGTTTCTTTAAAATCCGACGGAATACAGTGACCGGAACTTTATAAACCGCCAAGATTACGAATTCCACTATAATACATGGACAACAGCAACACACAATAAAACAATTTGCTGCCGTTACTCCTGCTATTTCTCCTACGTTTGAGGACGAATTTTTTGACGGCGGTGATGCTGAAGGTGACGACGTTAGGGTTTTGGGAATTAGAAGTGGTTGACGGCGTTTAAAAGCCGTTGATGATGATTTAATCACGATTTGACCAGTCATTGGGAGAAGACCAAATTATTGAGTTGAGTGATTTGAAGACGAATTTGATGGATAATTGGACTTGTAGTGAGCAGTGAGAATTTAGAGATTTTCAGAAAAATGTTAGCGAAAAAGAAATAGAATGGAAGCAAGGAAGGAGATAGGTCGGAAAGAGGAGGGGTGTATATATTCGTTTGCTTTCGGTTACTCTCTTTTCGCTGTTAATTTTTTTGACGGGGATAGTTAAAATATGTTTATTTTGATGGGACCCACTTAAAAATATCCGATTTCATATCAAAATCAAATGATAAATCAGATTAAAAAAACCGCCGTTGTTGTAAATTTTTTAAGCAATTTTTAAAGTTGCCACCTTTATTTTAATGAAATTATTAAAATATTTTTAAATTTATTTTTAATTATAAAATCAACTATTATTATTATTAAACTAAATTTATTTATAATAATTAAATTATAATAAAAAATAATAATTTTAAAATAGAAAATAATTTTTTAAAATCAGAAAATAAACTTAATTACATTTTTTGTGTTCAAATTTGATGTATGATCACTTTTTTGGTCAACACTTTTGATAGGAAAATCACATTATTGCAATTTTTGAGGCATTAGAACCTAGAGTTCAAGTCTTTCCAATTATATATTTTATGCCCAATTCCGATAACCGAGTGAGAAATGATGATCGTTTAAAGTTTGCTTGTCCTGAAATTTGATATATGTTCAATCTTTTCAGTATATTATTTAATACAAAAATCATATAAATGAAAGGTTTAAGGCATTAGAAACTAGACTTCAAGAACTTTCCAACGACATATTATAACCCAATTCTGACAATCGAATGAGAAATGGGGACCGTTTAAAATTTGCAGTGAGTTCTACATTCAGTCGCGCGCAAACGGTCCACGGTATGGTCGCGTAAAACGCGCGACCGAAGAGCGGTATGGTAGTGTAAAACATACGACTCCATTGCGGTCCGTTCGTTCAACTTACGCGACCATACCGCGGTGCGGTCGCGCGTTTTACGCAATCATACCGCAGTCCAGTCGCAAGTGTCTGGATGTTTAAAATCTTTGTAAAATTTAAACGATCTTTATTTCTCGCTCGATTGTCAGAATTGGGCATATGATACGTAATTGGAAAGCTTTTGAAGTCTAATTTATAATGACGCAAACGTTGCACTAATATGATTTTTGTATAAAAAGATATGCCTAAAAGATTGAACATGTATCAAATTTCAGCACAAATAAACTTTAAATGATCGTCATTTCTTGCTCGATTATCGTAATTGGGCATATAAATATCATTGGAAAGACCTTGAAGTCTAGGTTCTAATGTCGTAAACATTGCAATCATTTGATTTTTCTATCAAAAGTTATAGCCAAAAGAGTGAACATGTATCAAATTTCTAGATACAGAAATAAAACGTGGCGAAGTATAGTAATGCCCAACTTTCTAGATACAGAAGTAAAAACTAAGATTCGGGTCAAATGTTTTTGGTTGAGTCAGGATCAAACTTAATGTCCATATTGGTTTTTATATATTATAAATATTAAAGGATATTTTATAATTAGTTCCTGATTATAAACCGTCGGATGTTAGTTGTTGGTAATGTGAATATATAGAAAAAAATGACGTTGATAATTTAAAAATAATTTGCGAATTACAACTTTCAAATTTAAGATTTTTGCGAATTATAGTCTTAAAGTTATTTTTTGCGAATTACAGCCACTAAAGTATCAATGTGTACTAAGCCAAGTGACGGTTGACCAACTCAAATGACCGTTGACTAGCCTAAATTATCGTTGACCATTACTAATCACCTTTGACTTTTGTTGACCATCTTTAATCACCTTTGAATTTCCTAATTACCAATTGCACCCTTGTGTTTTACCACTTTAAAGTCATTTTCACCCATCATAACAATAATTTTTCAAAAAACGGACGTCGCAATTATCCTTACGGGGTACCTTTTTCAGGAATCCAGTCGAAACAAGCCTATTTTCCGACACGTAGAACGAAAAAGATGTTTAACGTCGCTTTTACCCATCATAATGATATTTTTTCAAAAAACTAATGTTGCAATTACTCTTAGAAATAACTCTTTTGTACATGGTTGATGATTTCAATATTCAACAAAGCTTCACTCTCCTAAACAACTAGTGATTGTTCTTGAACCATGTATTGTTTCTTTATTGTTTGTAGGTAATTACTTTCGATGTCCGCAACAACAACTATTATATTTTTTGCTTATATTTTTGGAATATGTCTAACAAATTGTTTAAGATTATTTAACATATTTAGGAGTTAAAATCAAGCTAAACGAGGAGATAAACTTAAAGACTGATGAAAGTATCAAAGAGGAAGAAGGTTAAGCAATATCATGTTATAGCCAAAAGGCAAATCAGATTTGAGTTCTTTCATCCAACATAAAATTTAATTATTTTGTTCGATTTTATGTATTTGAAAAAGTCTATTTAGTTATATTTTGTTTAAGTTCTTAGGTTTCATTTTTTGTCTTACTTATACTAGGTAATTAGTTTGTCTTAATTTTTTACTTAATTTTTGTTTTGTACTCCATTTGTTTATTAAAAAAGTTCCTACAAGAAATGTACACAGAAATTAAAAAAATATATATAATCTTTTAAATATTAAATATATTATTTAATTAGATAATAAATTTGATGGAAAAAAAGTAAGGAACATTAACAATAAAAAAATATTAAAAGAAAGTTAACAAAAAAATATCAAAAGAAAAACTATTAAAAAAATATTTTATAAAATTAATGAGAAATAAATGAGAACTATAAACAGTAGAAAAATGTTAAAATGAAGTTATTAAAAGATATGTCATAAACATTATTAAAATATTAAAATAGAGATGGACAATGTTAATTTTTCTAAAATTTATAATATAAATAGAAAAATTATTTATTAGAAAAACAAATGAAAAACCCAAAATGGCAAATGAGAACAAATTTAAAGACCAGAGGGTGTATAACTTATTTTTATCATTTATTCAATATTGTTTTGGTTATCTAGTTAAATATTTTATATTTAATTATTTTATAAGTTATTTATTTGTTTTTTTTTTCAAAATACATGTTGCCTAGAGTGGAGAATTAGACAGGAAACAGTGATAGAGAGAACCAATTAGGTTTTATGCCAAAAAGGTCAACCATCGAGTCAATTCATGTTTTGAGGAGACTGATGGAGAAATATAGGGGGCGAAAGAAGGATCTAAAAATGACGTTCATTGACTTGGAGATAGCGTATGATAACATACCACGACGTGTCATCTGGGATAGCCTCAAAGCTAGAGGTATTTCTTCAGTGTACATTGAGGCTATACGGGACATGTATGACAGAGTTTCAACTAACATTCAAACACCAGTGGGGATAACAGAGCCTTTTTCGGTTAAAGTGGGACTACACCAGGGATCGGCTCTAAGCCCTTTCATTTTTACTGTCATTATGGAAGAGATTTCTAAATCTATTTGGGAGACGGTACCGTAGTGCATGAGTTAAACCTCTCTGAGGGCCTGACTAGGGATAAGGGTAGTTGGAGGCGCCATATCCATGTTTTAGACTATTAATTGTCCTCTTAGATTACCTTTTGGTGTTCTTGTCATCTTGTTTCTCTCATTTCCTTTATTATTAGTTTTTGTTCTCTTTTATTTTGTAGTTGGTTCTACTTCTTTATTTTATTTATATGCATTTTTATCTTTCCCCTGTAGCTACGTCTCTTATCTTTCCTTTCTTTCTCGAGCCGGGGGACTCTTTTTTGGCTGCGCTCTCCTTTATGGGTATGAGTTGTTCCCGTCCTTCCATCCCCAGACCCTGTCTATAGTTCTTCTATGAGTGGGATACACTGGATAGGATGATGATGACGACATATTGCCTAAAAATCATATCATCATGTGAAAAAGAAAAAGTAAACGTAACAAAACTTTATTTCATTATTTAAAAAATGCGTTTGTTTTAAATTGACATAATGCAAAAATTATCTTTAGTTATCATTATAGAATTATCTAAAGCACCCAACTTACTATTTTATTAAGAGCCCACAAAAATTCAAGATCGGGCCAAGGAATACTTGAGAATCAAACCCAAGAAATTATTTTGGGTAATAAAGTATTTGTTTGAACTAAGAAGATTTTTTGTTTAGATGACTTTTAACCAATGTTAATTATTTTTACTAAACTTAATTTAAGGAGAATAGTATTAGGAAATATTTTTTGGCAAAGAACAATAATGAAAGATTCAATAACTGCAGCGGGAAATAAATGAGTGGGGCTGTGAGCAAGAAAACAGAGGTACATATGTGGAAATCTGTACTACCACTGTCCTATTAGATTTACATGAAAGAAAAATGTGATAATTATTAAAATAATAAATAAAGAAAGAAAATAAATTATGTAAATAAAATAAAAAGATTTACAATATAAAAAAGAGATTAAAAGATAATAGTTGATTATTAGATTATTATTTAATAAAAAAAATAATACAAATTATATTAAAGAACTAAAATAAAAATGGTACAAATTCAATGGAATTTACAGACTAGTTGGTATTGACTCAGCTTTGATTATTTTTTGTCCGCGTTTGGAATCCCTGGTGTGCTGGCCTGTGGGCTGTTCTTACTTCGATCTGTAGGGTCATATTTTTCGCAAAGCGAGTACAATATGTGTCAACCGCCACCTGTCAAGTTGTTAGTCAATCACTTATCCAATTGTTTGTATCGAGCTGAGCTACGTTAGAAATCAGATATTGTATCCGGAAATATAAATATTCGGTTTTTCAAATATTGAAATTTGTCATTTAATTTTGTTTCTTATAACTTGGATATTTAAAATTTGGATATTAAGTGTATTTAGAATCTGATAAATTAATCTTAAATTAATCAAAATTTTCACTTAGAATTATTATTATGGTTTGAAATATATATATATATATATATATATATATATATATATATATATATATATATATATATCAACGGCTTTTCAGTGAGAGGGAAGACTCTGCGGGTCTCGATGGCTAGATATGCTAAAGGAGGCTACCCAACTATATACTCGCACTCTGGTGTCAGTAACCAAGGAGCTGGTCCCAGGAAGATCACAAGCCCATCCTTAAGAGACCATCGAAATTACGCTGAGGTCCTACGCGGGAAGAAACATACGACATCAAAGGTTGAAGGGGGGAACAACATAGTCCCGATTAAATTCACTCTTCAGGCTGAAGAGAGCAAAGCCTTGATGTCGCAACTGGAAAACTCCATTATAGCTAAAAAGACGGAGATCATAAACATCACTCAAACTGCAGCAGAGGTCTATATCTGCTCGAACGTAGTGAAGGGTATGTTTTCTCTATCCCCCACAAAAATTCTTATTGTGTTTGATTGCCAAAAAGAAGCTATGAATTCGGTGAATGCGGATAGCAAATTATGGAATGTGTTTGATGATATTAGACCTTGGTCTGAAGGGGAGATGTTTGATGATAGACTTGTCTGGATGGAATGCTTTGGTATTCACCCTAGATGTTGGACCAAGGAAAACGTGAGGAAAATTGGTGAAAATTGGGGTCCCGTCCTGCATATTGACAATAAGATAGAAAACCTGTGTAGCCTTACATATGCTAAGATGCTTGTGAGAACAAAAGCCCAAAACAGAATTGACGCCCGTATTAGGTTGCTCTTTGAACATGGAAGCTGCGATGTGTGGGTAAAGGAGTGTAGCTGGGTAAGAGAAAGGAATAGTAGTCTGCTTGTGTCCAACCATGTCGAGGATGATGCTGTTGATGAACTTATGTCAAACTCTATCGATTCTGTTTATGATAATGCTGGTGCTCAGCCTAAAAGCCTGCAGCATGCTAGTGAGTCTGTTGAGAAGGCTGCAGGTTCAACTTCTATGACTATGCAGCAGGTTGGCGGAGCTGAGGCAAACAAGGAATGTTGCTACAGGCCTAAGTGCTCAGCTCAGCTTGATCCTTTAATATCAGAATTAGCACAAAGGAGTTATGAGACTGATGCTCTTATTTGGAATGACCCCTTTATAGCTGTTGAAACAACAGAATGGATTGTGCTATCAACTCAGGAAGAGTATGCTGCTCCCCTAGGCCTTGGACATGATCCTCTCCCCTTGAAGGTTTAAAACCCCTCTCGAAGCAGCAACACTAGAACCCATAGTGAGTGCCTCAAGTATCGAATGAATCAGCCACAGCAGAGCACACAGCAGTTCTCTCCACCACAGACTGTAAGACGCTTGGATGCAATGATCGAATGGAACACGCCTGTTGAAGAAGCTGCAGCGGGTGCTTCTAGGGGTATGCAGCAAGATGATGAATCTGTAGATGAATTAGCAGATGATGAAGCTGCAGCTGGGGCTTATAGGGTTAAACAGCAAGATGAAAACTCTGTAGATGGAATAGCAGACGATGAATCCTTTGCAATATGTAGGGCTGGGGGATCGGAGGTATGTAGGGAATGTAACTGCAGCCTAGGGCTCCCCTCTCTTCATGACCCTCTAGTATCAGATGTGAGACAGAAGGCGTATGGGATTGATACTCAGGAATGGTTTGATCCGATTATAGTGGAAGATACAGCAGCTCTGAGTGGCCAGCGCAGGAAACAGAGAGGTAGACCCAAAAAACTTTCGATCCAACCACAAAATGGCACGCCTTCGTCTTCTCTACCGCAGCCTAAGAGTCTATTGGAAGCCCACAATACCTGGACACGGCAAAGCTTTTGGGGATCTCATCAAGTGACGAAGGAGCGGTCATAAACGGCTTTAGAAAATCCAAAAGGCTCCTCATTATGGAGGAGAAAGCCATATAAGGGCTAAAGGTTTAGCGTAGCATTAGAAGGTGGTGTGTTTGGATCTGGGTTGATATGAACTGTTTGTTTTGGAATATACGTGGTCTGGGGAAGGGAGAGAAAAGTACGTCAATTAGAAGCTTAGTGGCAAAGAAAAAAGTATCTTTTATGGGCCTCGTAGAGACAAAACATAAAAAACCCATCAACAGCAGAATGAAAAGGCTGTGGGGTAATGATGAATATGATTTTTGCGAAGTTTTTGCAAGTGATACAAATGGTGGTGGTCTGATAGCTGCATGGGACACGTCAACCTTCAGTGTCTCCAACAAGCACACGGGTAGTAGATGGATCCTACTAGAAGGTTGTATCATCAGTCAAAACTTTGAATGTTGTGTGGGGGTGATTTATGGGCCAAATGACAGAATTGGAAGGTATGCTGTTTTTGAGGAGATTAAGAATGCAGTAGCAGCTATCGCAAAACCTATACTTCTGTTGGGCGATTTCAATGTCACTTTACACTCTGGGGAGAGAATTGGGTCCTTTAGATGCGATCTGAGTATGAGAGAGTTCTCGGAATGGATAGCCGACCTGGACCTAATCGATATTCCTCTACACGGTGTGAAGTTCACTTGGAGAACAAATGAATCAAAAAGCAGGCTTGACAGAGGACTGTGCGGTCATGAATGGTTGAGGATATTCCCGAATTTATATATGATGGGCCTAAAAAGAAGCTTCTCTGATCACAACCCTCTGCTCTTGTCACTAGCCCCTGACGCTTGGTTCTTGAATCCACATTTTAAAAGCTTCCTCAAAAACCAATGGCGTAACCTTCCGAATGTACCCCTACACCACAAGTTGAAGATCCTTAAGGCCCCCCTGAAAACATGGCGCACCGAAAAGTTTGACATCATGGACAATAGAATCTCAGAGCTGGAAACAGTTATACACGACCTTGAAAGCTTAAGTGATGTCAGGGATCTAAATGACATGGAGAGAGCCAGATTGTCTGCTGCAAACAACCTTCTGCACCTTTAGCTCATAAGAAGAGCAAGGATATGGAGACAAAAAGCCAGAACTTATGGTTTCAATATGAAAGATCGCAACACCAGATTTTTCCATGCATACACTATCTTTAGAAGAAAAAAGAATGAGATTATACAAGCCAAAATCAATGGCAGGGACGTACAGGGTATCTCAAACCTCAAATCGGAAATCAGAAGCTACTTTGCCAACAGATTCTCACAAGAACAGACCCCAGAGTTTGATTTCTCTATGGATAACCACCCAAAAATAACAGATGCGCAATCAGCTTTCTTGGAAGCAACCCCGTCGAGAGAGGAAGTCAAAAATGCGGTATGGGCTTGTGGTATTGATAAGGCCCCAGGGTTCGATGCGTACAACTTCAAATTTATCAGGGAAATGTGGGATACTCTCAAGGATGAAATCTACGTGTTTTTCTTAGAGTTCTTTGTTAGCGGGTGTTCGGCAAGACACTTTAATATCACTTGGGTTACCTTGATCCCGAAGATTAATAATCCTATATCCATTGATGACTACAGGCCAATAAGTATGGTGGGTGCTCTATATAAGATTATATCCAAAATTTTCTCCCTCCGCCTCAAAGTGGTGATTGCTCCACTCATTGACGAATCTCAAAGCGGTTTCGTGATGAACAGACAAATACTCGATGGTGCTTTGATCGCAAATGAGTCTCTAAGATGGCTGAGAAAAAAGAAGATCCCTGGTACACTCCTAAAGCTAGATTTCCAAAGGGCCTATGATTCAGTCAACTGGTCCTTTCTAAAGCTTGTCATGGAAAAGCTAGGTTTTGGAAGGAAATGGATAAGATGGATCATGAACTGTGTCAGCACCGCCTCCATGTCTATACTTCTTAATGGTTCCCCCCCTAAAACCGTTCAAGATGGAAAAAGGGTTGAGACAAAGGGACCCGTTGTCACCGTATCTCTTTATTCTTGTAAGTGAAACCTTGGTGTGCCTCCTGAAAAAGGCAGAGGAAATGAACATGATTGAGGCTGTGTACATAGGGAAGGATAGGGTAAATTTGAAACACCTTCAATTTGCTCATGATACTCTAATCTTTGCCCCCAGAGATCCCAGATGCATTACAAACTACTTCAGAATCCTAGATGTATTTGCTATGATGTCTGGGCTGAGGTTGAACTATAGCAACTCGTGTCTTATCTCTTGGAATGTGAATGACCACGACTGGGCGAGGGACATCGCTAGAAATGTTGGATGCCTCCAAACGAAATGCCCGTTTACCTACCTGGGGTTCCCCCTTGGAGACATATGAATCGTACTTCTGCTTGGAAGCCAGTGATGGAAAAAATACAGAATAGACTATCCTCATGGAAAGCTAAAATCTTATCTCGAGCAGGGAGACTAACTCTTATCAAGAGTGTGCTTAACAGCCTACCTATATATTATATGAGTATGTTCAAAATGCCGAAATTGATTGCCCAAAAAATAGTAAAACTACAAAGAAGATTATTTGGGGGGGGGGGGGGGGGGGGGGGGGTGGGGGGGCAAGTGACAAAAATGGTACCAAGATGGGCTGTCCTATGGTCAAATGGTCAGAGATAGAACTGCCTAAAGAATTGGGTGGTCTTGGGGTAGGTAATATCATGCA
>NC_080051.1:10738779-10758779 GCF_026212465.1 Amaranthus tricolor
TGGTATGTCAGGTTCATTTAAGTGCAAGAAAAATAGGGGAATTAATACTTATTTTGAAAGACTTGTAAGATACGCGCTTTATAAAAGTTATTTTGTTTATTATAATTGTAACGTTAGATAAAAATGACGTTAAAATTATCTTCACAATTTTCATGTTGGAAAGATATACAACTAACTAAGTACTTATTTCGTCTTATAAGATACCCATTTTATAATTTAGGGTAGCGACATTCGTTTTTTTAAAAGCTCATTCAAACGTGCGAAACGTTCGTATAAATTATATTGATTTGCTTACTGAAATGTAGAAGAATTAAAAACTCATTTGACTGATTTAACAAGATACATGTATTCAATTAAGATGATTATAACGTCTTGTTTTTAAAGAAAAATAATTACGATGGCTAAAAAGACGTTAAATACGTGTTTTTTGAGATCTATTGATGAGTTTTAGGGTTCAAGTGATATACTCAATATGTTGAGATACTTTGAAAACTAAAATTTTATTTGAAATGAATTCTAACATTGAAAATACTCTAAAAATTGATATTAAATCTGTCAAAACGGGTCGGTTTCCGGTCGGGTCATTTTCGGTTGGGTAATTATCGGGTCGGTCATGTTTCGGATTAAGTCGCTTTCGGGTCGGTCGGGTTCGGGTTTTGTCGGGTCGAGTCCCGGGTTCATTTTCGGGTCGGATCAAATTTTCGCAGGTCTACTAATAGTTATAGACTACCTAAAAATTATAAAAAGACATAAACTACCTAAAAATTATAAGAAGACGTCTGATTAGACATTACATGTAAAAATCATGTATTTGTTTCTTATTTGTGTGGAAAACACCAAAAGAGGTTTTGATTCAACCCTCTGTTTACTTTCCAATTTTTGATTTTCAATAAAAACTCATTAATAGGTAATGTTTGAATAAAAGGTGACATTTTACATAGTAAAAATAGGAAATAAATAGAAAAATTAAAAAAGGATAAATTTTATATTTAGGGAATAGCCTTAGACAAAAAAACTTAAGCCAAAAAGAAAATTAGAACTATCAATTAAGTACAAATTAATGCCTATGGTAAATTTCGTCTGATCTCTTTAAAAGTAGAATTGGATAATTGTATATAAACAAGAATTAAGACACAATGACATCTCCGGGAAATGTGGTCTTCCGTCTCGTGCCCATCTACCTCACAAGTCACAAGGGCCCGGAGTTCAATCCTTAGCAAAGGTATTACTCTCTGCCCTACCCAGGGCCGGGCCCTGGGTATCCAAGTTCTACATAAAGTTTTTCTATATTGTTTTCTTCAAATTGATTTTGACAATTATATCAACTTATAACTCTTTGCCTAGTCAATATAATTCTAGAAATTATTTAACAAAATAATCAAATAATTAAATGCTCAATTATACCATATGATGATTGATAATTATTTAACATAATTGAGTTTACATCTTACATTTAAAATTCTAGAAATTTAATTAATTTTGACTATTGAAATTTCCTCTTTGCTTGGTCAGGATAGTTCCAGATTCCAGAAGGCTTACAAGTAAGCTTTGCTCATAAAATAATTTTAGTAAAAAGTTGTTATGTAAGAATGGTTGAAGTTAGTAATGCTTAGCTTCACAAATCAATGAAATCAATGCTCCCACGATTACAAATAAGAAAAGATTTTTTAAAAAATGATATTTGTTTTTAATTGCTTTTACATGATTAAGAATTGGGCTGAACATGATTTGGTCCAAAATCATAAATCAAATCGGACCAAATCGTAATTGTAATATTTAATCTGGTCTCGGTTTTTATTTTTCGGATCAAACCACAAACTGCACTAGACCGAAAACCATAATTTTTTTAAAAAAATATTAGGTTGCTACCTAGATATTACGAGATGTAGTTATTTTTATATAGTAATATATACTTGAAATGATCTTAATGCAATCAACTAATTACAAATTATTATATTTGATGTTTGTAAATGCGTAATATTTACATAAACACATATATTAATTTGAAAAAAAAATTATGGACTAGACCGTTGTAGAATGGTTTGGTCCGATTTGGTCTTGCTATTTAAACATTTCGGTCCGATTTGAAAAATTTTTAGATCGAAATTTTTGATTTAGTCTGATTAAATTGGTACTAAATTAGTTTTTGGTCGCAATTTTAAATTGGAAAAAAGGAAAATTTTAAATTTAATATTCCTGACTAATTTCCGAAGGAAAAATTCCGACCGAATTCCGACTAAAATTCAGTGGGAAACCAAAATTTCTTTCCTTCACATTATTGTCGCAGTTATGTAAGTTGCAAATTATTAGTTGAAGTTGACCAAATTGTAATTATACTAATACTTTATTAAAATTGTAATTACTAATACTTAGTAATAACTAATAATTTTATTAAAATTGTAAAAATCGTGAAATCGGAAGTAGCTCACAAAATTGAATCGTGAAATCGTATCGTAAAATCAATCGATTCTACCAAATACGACTAACACTTTATTAATATTATACTAATATGACTAATACTATGATAATAATGAACTAATATACAAGTAATTATAAACTAATACATCTAATTAATAACATATTAATACTACAATAATATGACTAATAATACACCAATACGAGTACTAATACTTTACTACGACTACCTTCAAAAACAACACTATACTACGACTAACAATACATTAATACGACTAATTATAGACTAATACAACAAATAATTCGACTAATACGAATAATTACATACAAATACTACCAACACTACACTAATACGACTAGCTAATACTAGATGAATACGACTAATTACATACTAATACTACACTAAGACGACTAATTACAACTAATACATACTACATTTATTAATATGCTAATAATAATAATAATAATAATAATAATAATAATAATAATAATAATAATAATAAATTAGACGACTAATACGAGTAATAATATACTATACAACTAATATTATACTAATGATACACTAAAAAGACTAATAATAATACTAATACTAATACTAGTAATAATAATAATAATAATAATATTAATAATAATAATAATAATAATTACGACTAATTACACTAATACAACTACGACGACTAATTACATACTAATAATATATTAGTACTACACTAATACGACTTTTTTTTGAGTAAACACTTGTACGACTAATAATGCACTAATACGACTCATATGATTACATAACTAATAAAGTAATAATAATGCACTAATATGAGTAATAATATACTTATACAACTAATAATATAATAATAATACACAAATAAAACTAATACGAGTAATAATATATTAATACAAGTAGAGGTATTAATTCGGGTGATCGGGTCGGTTTCGGATGGGTGTCATTCGGTTGGGTTGCATTTCGGATCGGTTATTTTTCGGCTGTGTGTTACAACGGGTCACACTCAGGTCGAGTCGGTTAGTCACAGTTCAGTTGGAGATCGGTTATTCAAGCTATCGGGTTAGCATCCGTTCGGTGTCGGTTGAAGTTCGTGTCGAGTGTCAATCGGTCTCGGGTTGTCATCGATTACTGATTAGTTCGGATTTGTCGGGTACAGATCGGGTTCCAGTTTTTTTTAAAAGAAAAATTCAACTACGTATTACTAATTACTATTGATCGAATCAATATTAAATTAAGTTGTTAGTCAATTTTTAATTGATGACAAGATTCCCTTTATTTAAAACGAAATAGTTAAAATGCAAATTAATTAGTAACCATTATTATTTTGTTACTTTTACTTGTTTGACCGGAAATTAAAATTATAAAGTTCTATCAATATTCATCTAATTCGATTAAAAGTAGTTAAACAAACATTGACCATTGATTATTAACTCAAAATATAGGAAACCATGTATTTAAAAAATATAATTTTATTAAAATATCTAACACATTTTTAACTTAACAAATAAGATGATTGAATATGAGTCTATCATTCTTCTATGTTAAAAATTGGTTCAGGTTTACAGCAGTTAGATCTAAAATTCGTTCGGGTTAAATTGGTTTTAGCCGGATAGAATTCGGTTTCGAGCATGATTTGGGTCAGATATGACTCGGGTCGGTCATTATTATGTTTGGGTAATCTCGGTTAACGGTTATGTGTCGGTTACAGCTCGGGTTCAGCTTTCCCATTTTCGGTTGTCAACCGGTTCGGGAACAATTTCAGTTCGGGTACTGTCGGTTCGATAAACCAAAAAAAGGAACACATTTTCGGATCGGTTTACTTTCAGTTTCGTTTCGGATTTTCGAGTCGGGTCACTTTTGAACAGCTCTAAATACAAGTAATAATATACTAATACAAGTAATAAAAAAACTAATACTACACTAATACGACTAGTAGTACACTAATAATAATAATAATAATAATAATAATAATAATAAAAATAATAATAATTCACTAAGTGGTAGGATTATTATGTTATAAGTTTAATAACATAGCTTATCACTAATCAACAATTGGCCTACTAGTTGGATCATTTACTTAATATCCATGAAGTTTTGGGTTCTAAACTTCCCCAAGGCATTTGTGGATAAAGCACGTGAAAAGTACCAAGTGGGCATGCAATGGATGCCATGTGGGTGCCACGTGGGTATGATGTGTGGCACATCCCTTTCATCGTATATATATTTTTTTCGACTAAGCAAGTGGTCGGAATCTGTTCAGAAAACTGGTTGGGAAATTAAAATTTTTTTTGTCATTTTGGGATAGATTCTGAAATGATGTTTTCTGACTAATTTCCTACTATTAAGTAGTCAGAAATTCGTCGAGAATTTCCTACTCTTTTCTGACTAACCTGGTAGTCGGAATTTTCGACTAATTTTCCGACTAACCATGGTTAGTCAGAAATTCCGACTGTTTTCCTACTAAAGTGAATTTTCAACTGTCGGAATTTCCGACCATTTTGATCCTACTACCCCGAAACAGTCGGAATTCAGTCAGTATAGATCTATTTCGATTGATTTTCGACTGTTTTAGATGGTCGGAATTGTATCTTTTTTTTTTAGTGGAAGACCAAACTCAATGATTATTGAACGTACAAACTTATACTTATAGTTCAAGTTAAAGTGTAAATAAAGTACTTATCTTCCTAAATTAACAATATTACAAGCTCATATAATGAAAACAATATTAAAATATATATGACATAATATATATTGATAATTTTTTATATAAGCAAAGATTAGCTAATAATATACAAATATATTCTTAACATGTATAATCTTCTACGGATTAGGGTTGAGTCTAATAAAGCAATTAATTGTATGCCATATTTTTATTATTTTTAAAGTAAATGATATGTCAAAATTTTTTTAAATAAAATTAATTCATCATATAAAAAATCATATGATATTCACATCAAAATTATCAACATGCAAATCATAAATTTAATAAAAAGGTCAAAAAATTCCATGTGTCGTTCTCATGGAGGCTACATGTATGTACTCCCTCCGTTTCTTTCTGTTCTTTCCATTTACTTTTTGCACAGTTTTCAAATTAGATTTTAAACCTCAATATCTTTAAATATACATAATAAAAAAATATAAAAAATACATAATAAAAAAGTATACATCAAGACGAATCTAACGATATCTCACATAGATATATTTATCTTCTAAATATGTGTCAAAAACATTAATTAAATTTATCTCTCCTTAAGGTGGAATATTCTAAATGGGAAGAACATTAGAGAACGGAGGAAATATTTTATAGTTGATTATAGCTTACGCGACAGATAAAAATAATCGATTTGTCATTTTTAACCTTCCAGAAAATTAATTAAATTGACCATTTTTAAAAAAGAACAAAATGATTCTGGCATAGATTGAACTATATTTAATAAACAATTATTAATTCCAATTTATTACACACTGTAAACTTACCATCATTATAATTTAAATAATTTGGATATATAATAAAACCAGCAGCTAGATATTTTTGATGCATAAAATAATATAAATAAGGTTAAAAACAACATGAGTAATACATTTATTAAATTACCTAACATAGAAATTAAACAGGTGGTTTGACTAATTTGAATATTTGAATAGAACTTTTTAAGGATTCATTTCAGAGCAAATTATTTTTAAATAACAGCTTAATTAAAGAGCATTTTGATTTTTCTTGGTTAAGGATAAGAAGATGAATTGTTATTGTAAGTAATTAAAATGTAGTTTTAAAATGACATAAGTAATTAATTTTTAATAGAAGTTGTGGTCTTTTAATGGAGGATTCATCTTCCAAAATATATATATATATATATATATATATATATATATATATATATATATATATATTTATATATATATATATATATATATATATATATATTTATATATTTTTATATATATATATATATATGTATATATATATATATATATATATATATATATATATATATATATATATATATATATATATATATATATATGTATATATGTATATATGTATGTATGTATATATATGTATATATACATACATACATATATACATATATATATATATATATATATATATATATATATATATATACATATATACATATATATATATATATACATATATATATATATATATATATACATATATATATATATATATATATATATATATATATATATATATATATATATACATATATATATATATATACATATATATATATATATATATATATATATACATATATATATATATATATACATATATATATACATATATATATATATATATATATATATATATATATATATATATATATATATATGTATATATATAGGAGAGATCTAATGAGAAGGGGTTGAAAAATGAGAAGGGTGAGAAGAACTTTACACCCTTGATTTCACTAAAATAAAAAAAATATATGATCACGATTGAGCCAAAAAACACATAATTGTAAAAATAACTATGTTACACAGAAAAGTAACTATAAAATAATTTTTAAAATGTTCTTAATTTATAATATAGTATCATTTTTTGTATGTATAGTAACAAAACAAAATCAAACAAAAATCATTTTCATCCTTCTCATTTTAAATTCTTTCTTATTGTTAGGCCTCTCCGTTGTACTGTGTCTTTAGTTCAGTGTTAGTCAGCTGCTTAGGATCAGTGTTCATTAGCATGGAGTATTGTTCAGTAAAACTCATGTAGGTGCTTGTTTCAACCCTCCTTCTACGAAGAGAATTATTCTTAATTTTGTGTCATCATGATATGGTGCTAAATCTCTAATGTTCAAAGTGTTGTGAACACCTGAGTCTTCACCCATATCTATAACATTTCATTATCACCCACTTTAATTGTGATCTGATAGGGTCCAACTAAAATAGGCATTAATTTATTTTGTCTTCTTTTTGGAAACCTTTTTACTCCGAGGGGTACCCAAACCTAATTTCCTTCCTAGAATTGTTTTTTATTGGCTGCACCTTTATCTGCTCTGCTCTTGTACCTTTGGTTAGCCTTTTCAATGTTGCTCTTGACTTGCTCATTGATTTTTAGCAAGGATTATACTTGTGCTTTTAGCTTCTTTGCGAGGTATGTCTTGTCCTAGCAAATCAATCAGAGTAATGGATAGTAAAGGGTTGACACCAGACACACATTCAAAAGGTGATATCTTAGTAGCAAAGCTAGGACTCCTGTTATAGGCAAATCCAGATTGACCAACTTAAGCACCTACTCTCTGAGGTTTTTTTGCAATGAAGTCCTTAGAATGGTGCCTAGGGTTTTGTTAGTTACTTCAGTCTGAACATCTGTTTGTGGATGGTAAGAAGTGTTAAACATTAACCTGGTACCTAATAAATTCCACAAGGTAGACCAAAACACACTTTAGAACTTGATATCCCTATCTGAAACAATGGATCTAGGTATTTCATGCAACTTAACAATCTCAGAGAAATATAGGTTAGCCACATACTTAGCATCATCAGTTTTATGACAAGTTATGAAGTGGCTCATCTTTGATAATCTATCCACCACTACTATGATGGCATATTTACCCCTCTTAATCTTAGTAAAGCTACAATGAAGTCCATACTTAAATGCTCCCAAGGTCTTGTAGCTATAGGTAATGGTTTGTACTCACCTCTATGAAAGGTCAACTTGGCGTTGAGGCAACTCTCACATCTCAGAACAAATTTTCCCACAGTATATTGAGCTAACCTTGAAGATTGATAGGAGATCGAATACTCTCTAGGGGGGAATAGAGATTATGCCCGTTTAAAATTTTTTTCTAGAAGGTAAGCTCAAGAGCTCGAGAAACCTTTCAAAACAGTTTTCTGGAACTATTTTAGCTTGGGAGACCTTTCAAAACAATTTTCTGGAACTATTTTAGGTCGAATAATAGATCTATGAACTATGTGCGAAAATAAACTTAAATAAGAATAAATGATTTATTTGTTAACGAGGTTTAGCTATCAAGCCTACTCCCCGCCTATAGGTTCTCTTCCAACCCGTAAGATTCATCGGCTTTTATTAATGGAATTAAGATGACTTAGAAGATCTCTTTATCTTCTCTCACCACGTTCTTCTCCTTGAAGAACATCTAACAAGTTCCCTTAATAAAAGTACTGATTTTAATCTCACAAAAGAGAAAACAAAATGAATACTTTAAAATGTTTTACAAGCTTTAGGCGTAGATGATAACTAAAATTCTAACTCTTTTTAACTCTAAACCCTATTACAAAAGTAAAAGTTAGATGAACTAAGGTTACAAAACTTATTGAATATTAGATCTCAAAGTAAGTAGAAAGCTAATTTGTGAGAAGTGTTGCAATCCTTTAACCTTGAATGAAACTTCTTATATATATGTCACGCCTCAACATAGTCTTGTTAACTAAGGAAACTTCATCCTATTATTTCGCCAATCTGATCAATCTGAACCAGTCTTCAAAGCCTTGAGCCGCAAGTAAAACTGATGCTCCACTTAAGACTTTTCAAACACGTTTTTGATACTATTTTCAGCTATATTAATTCTTTGATGCGCTACCACCTTAATACTCATATAAAGAATTTAAAATTCAATAATTCAAATAATAATAACGGGAAAAGATGAGCCATATTAAGTTCCTAAATTTTAGCTTAATTTGAATCCTTTTCCCTATTTTTAGGTGAGGTCAAAAATAACTCTAAACTTATAGGAAAACCTATAAGTAGTATTAACTTGTTTGTCAAGCAAAATATTTATTTAAATATTCAAGTAATAAAACGTGTAACACAAAATAATTACTTATTAAAGACATGTTTATATTTAATCCAAATTTTTATCTTATAAAGACAATTAACTTAAGTCATTTTATTTCAAACTTAATTCAACATATTTTGGGCTTAAATTATTTATGAATTAACCACTTAATATCTAATATGATTTTGGACCTATTTAAACAACTAAATATAATTACTTAATTTATTTGTTTAATTTAATATGTGTTTTGAATTATCATCACTTAAAGGAGTTAAGTCTTCAATTTCCCCTTAATGAAAGTGAAAACCATATTTTCCTAAATCATATTACTAGGTTATTACTTGGTGAACATTAATTAAAAAAACATGATAAGAACAAACACTTAGATATTTTATAAACCATGTTAAGATATTATTAAGCAGAAATTTTTCAAGACTTTGAAATCAGAACAATGAACATGATATAACATAAGTATAAACCAATAAAAATACATGCATGGATAATAAATCATTAATATAATAAACCATTATCCAAAACAACAATTAAACGAATAACAAACCACAATTCATACAAAGATACAATTATTATCAATATTATATTGTAATATCATATATTATATTATAATATCATATCAACATTTTAAGATCACATGATCATATCATCAATAATAAATCATGATTATCAACAAGCATACAAATGGACATCAATAATCAAGAATGAATATGACATGAATATGAACATGATGAATATGAAATGCCATGTAAATGAACATGAAATGACATGAATATAAACAATTAAGCAACAAAGCAAGCAGCATGCAAAAAATTAAGAAAAATTAAGCTACGATGCTAAGCTAAGATGCAAAATAAAATCTAAACTATAACAAACCAAAATAATTATCCCCCTTTTTGACTTTTATAAAAAAGAAACAGGGATTAACATGTTTGGGATTGTATTTTTCAAAAACTAATTATTTGCCGAAAAAAAAAATGTTCATCAAACCAATATCTTAAAAATTACTTCCTGGAACTAGTCTTCCTCTTCTTGGAAGCCTTCGGTTTACCACGGGAAGTTGTCACTTCAGCTACTGGGGAGCCTCAACAGTTGGTGGTGGTGATGCTTGTTTGCTTGGGGTAGCTGCGGTCTCTTATTTGTTCTTCTCCTCCACCTCCTCCTCAGCCTCTTTGCCCTCTTGAGCAGCCTTTCCTTCTTTGGACACCTCTTTCTCTTTTTCAGCATGCTCTTCTTTAACACCCTCTTCTACAGTCACTTCCTCTACTACCATTCCCTTCATATTTTTCATAAAAGCGTCTAACATAAATGTAAGAATGGACACTTTATCATGCAATTCAAGTAGGGACAACTTGATGTTGCTAACCTCAGAGTCAAGTGACTGAAGGAGAGAGTGGGTAGTGTGATTGACTTTAGAATGAGGCTCCAACTGAAAAATATTTTTCCCATTCAATTTTTGTAATTCCTCCTTCTCTGTCACTGATAAATTTGAGTATAACTCATATTTACAACCAACTTTAAAGATCCCTAAAGGCGTTACAACATTGTTTGAGAAAGATTGAGTGCCAGAATAGTCAACCTCTTCCAGATCAGAGATGATGTTAAAATGATCAAAGATGAGGAAAAGAAGATTTGCATATGGGAGGGCCAAATTTTGAAAACTTGAATTACAGAACCTCATAGTAGAAATGATTAAAGAGGCATAATCAATAGGTTTTCGGGCAGCAATTTTCCACATCAAAATTAAATGAGAATCAAAGACCAACTCACAAGAAGTTCCTTTAGAAAACACAATTTTGGCTATCAAACTGTGGAGAAGTTTTCCAAACAAAGTTAAGCCATTGTGGGTTAACTGTCTAGTAGGAGAAAAATCAAGATGAGAAGACAAAACAAACATATCCTTAGCATTTTCAAAAGCAATTGAATTAGAAGTAAAATCATCAACATCATTTGAAACTTTGAACAACTCGTTGATTAGGGTTTTCGTAATCATAATTTCTTGACCTTTAACATAACTTCTTAAAGCGGGAAAACCATCAAGAGTTATGAAAGATAGATTGCAATAGAAGATTTTGATCAAAGTGGGATAAGACACAGAGCTTGGGTCTAAGAGTTTACCTGGTGTAGACTCAATAAAAGAAGAAGTGATTTCAAAATCCTCAAAGAGAAAGAAATTGTAGTCCAATATGTCAACAAAAGAAACAGAACGATGTTTAAAGACATCGATCCATTTTCCCAACGCCATATGATTTTCAAACCGTGATTTGGGTACCTCTACAGTAGTTAGAGGGGAAGGAATGGATGGACTTAGGGCTTCAACCCCTGGAGATTTTGAGGACTCTCCCTTTTTGGATTTTATAGAAGAATGGGTTAATTTTCTTGTGAGAGCCATGGATGTTCTCTTGAAAGCTTGAAAGAGAAAGAAAGAATTTCTTGAAAAGATGGAAAAAATCAGAAATTTTGGACTGAAGTATGAAAAGAGATGGTTCACAAGCATTTAAAAAGAAAAAATGAAGTACAATGGATATGTAAATCATAAAGTTGTGATTTGACAACTTGGTGAAAAAGCATTTATGAATGTGAGTGAAAATTAACCGGTTTTAGAGTGTTTGAGTGACGTGAGAGGATGAAGAGCCTAATTAAAAACTAGTTGAATTAGAACTAAATTCATGAACAAGAAGTTTAAACATGGTTGACGTCCAATATATGTATTTCAAGCACACAAATTTAATTTAGGAAAATTAAATATCCTTTATTAATTAAAGGTATTTAATTTCAAATCCCATTTTTTATATTTTATATCGGTAACATATATTTTATTTAATAAATTGAAATTTAATTTTCAACCCTTAAATATATGTACAAACACGGACACATATATGCAATCACAAATTTTATATGGAAACTAATCATGCAAATAAATTGAAATACTCCCCCTAAATACATACTTAGTATTTAGTAATTATTGTAACCTTACTCCCCCTAAGTTCATACAACATCCTTTAACATTCCAAGTTCCATACAAATATATGCAAAACGATCAGGACTTAAAGGATTTGTAAATATATCAACTAGTTGATTTTCTGTAGGAATAAAAGATAGAGTGATATTACCTTTTTCAATATGATCACATATGAAATGGTGACGTACCTCAATTGCTTTGTACGTGAATGTTGTACTGGATTTTTAGTAATACAAATTGAACCTGTATTATCACACTTAATTGGAATACCTTTGAGATCAACTCCAAGATCTTGAAGCTATTGTGCAATCCATAAGATTTGGGAACAACATGCATTGGCTGCTATATATTCTGCTTCTGCCGTAGATAAAGCAACTGTATTTTTATTTTTAGAATACCATGAAATCAAAGATGATCCCAAGAATTGACACGATCCTGAAGTGCTATTTCTATCTACCATATAACCGGCATAATCCATATCTGTAAAACCAATCAAAGCAAAATTTCCACAACTAGGGTACTATAGACCGAACTCTTTAGTCCCATGTAAATATCTAAGAATTCTCTTAATTGCTGTTAAGTGAGATTCTTTTGGATTAGCTTGAAAACGAGCACATAAACAAACACTAAACATTATATCCGGATGACAAGCAGTTAAATACAATAAAGAACTAATCATACCTCTATAAGACTTTTGATCAACACTCTTACCATTTATATCTTGATCTAAACTTAGTGTTGTACTCATAAGCGTATTAGCACTTTTGCATTGATCCATATTCTACTTTTTTAATAGATCTCTAACATATTTACTTTGACAAATGAATATGCCGTCTTTCTTTTGCTTTATTTGTAGTCCATGAAAAAATGTTAAGTCTCCCATCATGCTCAGTTCAAATTCCTCGCACATGATCTTAGAAAATTCCTTTCAAAAAGAATCATTAGTAGCTCCAAACAATATATCATCAACATATACTTGAACAAAAAAAATATCTTTTCCTTTAGTCTTAATAAATAGCGTTTTATCAATTTTACCTCGTTGAAAGTTATTCTCAAGTAAATGTGAGCTAAATGTGTCATACCAAGCCCTTGGAGCTTATTTCAAGCCATATAATGCTTTGTTTAGTTTAAACACATGATTAGGTAAATCCGAATTTTCAAAACCAAGTGGTTATTTAACATTTACTTCCTCTTGTTAGTAGCCATTTAAGAAAGCACATTTAACATTTATTTGATAAATTTTATATTCATGTATGAAGCACAAGCAAACATAATTCGAATATATTCTAACCTTGCTATGGGAGCAAACGTTTCTTCATAATCAATACCTTCTTCTTGATTATAGCCTTGAGCTACTAGCCTTGCTTTGTTCCTTATGATCTCTCCATCCTCATTGAGCTTGTTAGGAAAGACCCATCTAGTTCCAATTATAGGATGATCTGGTGGTCTTTCAACTAGATCCTAAACTTTGTTTATTTCGAGTTCATTTAATTCACTTTGCATAGCAATGGTCCATTCCGTTCTTGTATTGCTTCTTTTATATCCTTTAGTTCTACAAGAGAAACAAAAGCAGAAAATGCACATAAATGTTTAAGAGAGAGGATCGAGTTTGAGTACCTTTGTTTAGATCACTTATGATGTTTTCTGGCGGATGTTGAGATGACAATCTAAACCTTGTTCTAATTATGGATGGTGTGTGATCATTTAGAGAACTCGTTCCTACTTCCTTCGAGGAATCTTTAATTGGCGTACTTAAATCAGTATGCTCAGGAGCTATTTGCATGTCTTGAGGTTGGGTCTCAAGATTAGGCTGTGAGTCTTCAATGTGCTCAACCTATTTTTCTTCTACCTCATCAAGACTTTGTATAGGATCTTGCATGTTCTTCTGTTTATCTTCATTATGATCATTGGCATTTAATTCATTATCATTTACATCATTTTGGATCATCCGTTATAGCTTTTTAACCCTTGAAATAGGGCGGTAATAAATGTATCTCCAATGTTAGGATATTTGACAACACATTTTTCTTTATCAAAAATTATTTGATTACCTTTATCGCATAATTGAGACACACTTAGCAAGTAAAATTTTAGACCTTCAACAAAATAAACATTGTCAATAACTTCTGAAGGATCCTTACCAACTTTGCCAACACCTAATATTTTGCATTTACCTTTGTCGTCTAAAGTAATTGAGTCATTGCACTTTTCTTTAATTTCAGAAAATATAGAAACTTTACCACTCATATGTCTCGAACATCCATTATCTAAGATCCACTTTTGTTTTTCCTACAAAACAAAAAAAATAATATTTCTCAACCTCACTTAGCCAACCAAGTGACAAATTTGGGACCATATTCGGGGTAGACCATGTTAGGTGGTCTTGTCCCTTTAGGAACCCATATTTGCTTTATCTGCTCACGTAATTCAAAAGGAAAGGTATTCTTGATGGTATAACTGTCCTTACGTTTGTAGGGACATGCAAACTTAAGATGTCCTTCTTTGCAACAAAAGAAGCAAGTAGGTAAGCGTCTATGCTTGTATGCACTTTTAACAAATGTGGTTTGACTCTTATGCGTAGCATTATTATAACCGATACCACGTTTATCATTAGATCCTTTTTGTCGTGTAAGCATTTTTTTGAATTTAAATTCGGAATAATTTAGCTTTGTTAAGGATCGTAAACTTTTCTCAAACTCATATCTCAAAGTCGTAAGATCGGATTCAAGATCATCATTTTTATTCTGAAGATCAATGAGGTTTTTCATTTGAATGATATTCTATTCTTCCAAGACTTTAAGTGATTCATTTTAATCTTTCAGCCTTAAGCGATTCATTTTTCTTTATAAGGTCTTCACAACCTTCGGCATAGTGACGAATTTTATCTTCTAAAATGTTTTTCTCGTCTTTTAAGAGTTTTTCAATTTGAAACATATCAAAGAGAGCTTTAACTAATTCATCTTTAGAACAAGAGTTAAGATAGTCAAGTACCTCCTTATGGTTTTGTTCTAGTTGATCATCTTTGTCATCATTTGCAAGTAGACATAAGTTTGACCATCTTCACTTTCCGATTCGGTTGATCCTTTGGAGTCATTCCACTTAGCAACCATTACTTGTTTCTTTTTATTTTTCTTGTAGTATTCCTTTTTCTTTTTAGCACATTCATTTTCAAGATGCTCTGTAGATCCACACTCAAAACAAGCAAGTTTGTTAGTTTTAGAATTTGAACTTGAAGATTTACCTTTATTTCTAGATTTGAATTTTTTAAATCTTTTTCACATCTTCATGATTCCTTCTAGACCTTTTTTGATTAAGGCAAATGGATCTTCCTCATCATCACTTTCCTCATTTTCGCTTGAGGATTCTTGATGCTTCTTAGACTTTATAGCAACATTTTTCATGGATGGTGTTACATCACTTTCCATCATCATGTAGAGTAAGTTCATCGTTTGTGAGCTTTCCAAGTAGATCATCAAGTTATAGTACTCTTAACTCTTGAGCTTCTTCAATGGCGGTTACTTTTGGACCCCATTTAGATCTTGGAAGACACCTCAAGACCCTTTGGACTTTTTCTGCATCAGTTAAAGTTTTACCAAGAGAATTCAAAATGTTAGTAATCAACGTAAATGAAATAAACATTTCATTAATATTCTCATCCTATTTCATCTTGAACATTTTATATTGAGCAAACAAACCTTATCTTATCAGATCCATCACAAGATGTTAATCTTTATATGTGAAACTCAGCTCTGATACCAATTGAAGACTGATAGGAGATAAAATACTCTCGGGAGGGGGGGGGGGGAGGGGGGGTGTACAGAGAGTATGTCCGTTTAAAATTTTTCTCTGGAAGGTAAGCTCAAGAGCTTGGGAGATCTTTCAAAATAGTTTTCTGGAACTGTTTTAGGTCGAATCACAGATCTATGAACTATGTGCGAAAATAAACTTAAATAAGAACAAGGGATTTGTTGACGAGGTTCAACTATCAATAGCCTACTCCCCGCCTATGGGTTCTCTTCCAACCCGTAGGAATTAACGCCTTTTATTAATGAACTTAAGATGACTTAGAAGATCTCTATATCTTTTTTCACCACGTGCTTCCCCTTGAAAAACGTCTTACAAGTTCCCTTAATAAAAGTACTAATCCCTATCTCACAAAAGAGAAAACAACATGAATACTTTAAATAGTATTCCAAGCTTTAGGCGTAGATGATAGCTAAAATTCTAACTCTTTTTAAATCTAAATCCTATTACAAAACTAAGGGTTTGATAAACTAAGTTTACAACACTTATTGAATATTACATCTCAAAGTAAGTAGAAAGCTAATTTGTGAGAAGTGTTGCAATCCTTAATCCTTGAATGAAGCTTCTTATATACATGTCACACCTCAACATAGTCATGCAAACCAAGAAAACTTCATCCTATTATTTTGCCAATTTGATCAATCTGAACCAGTCTTCAAAACCTTGAGCCTCAAGTAAAACTAGTGCTCCATTTAAGACTTATTCAAACACATTTTTGATACTATTTTCAGCTATTTCAATTCTTTGATGTGCTGCCACGTTAATACTCATACAAAGCATTTAAAATTCAATAATTCAAATAATAATCACTGGAAAAGATAAGCCATATTAAGTTCCTAAATTTTAGCTTAATTTGAATCCTTTTTCCTATTTTTAGGTGAGGTTAAAAATAACTTCACACTTATAGGAAAACCTATAATTAGTATTAACTTGTTTGCAACGCAAAAATATTTATTTAAATATTCAAGTAATAAAACGTGTAACACAAAATAATTACTTATTAAACACATGTTTATATATTTAATCTAAATTTAACCTTATGTTATTTAGACAATTAGCTTAAGTCATTTTATTTCAAACTTAATTTAACATATTTTGGACTTAAATTATTATCAATTAACCACATAATATCTAATATGATTTTTGTATCAGACCTTTTTTTTCTTAATCTTAAATATGTTGACAAATTCAATAATCCTTTCGTTTTATTATTTTTAATGTCGTTCCGAATTTTATTCCAATCATTCTTAAGTTCTTGATTTTTTAAAATTATTTATTTCTCTTAAAATAAAATATTAGGTTTGTATTATAAGTTTTTTATTTTATTATTATCATTATTAACTTTTTTTATGATAAAATAATATAGCAAATAAAAATATTAAGTTATTATAGGTAATTTAGCTAGACTTAATATTTAAAATACAATATAATTATCCAACCGAAGGAGAGAAAAAAAACAATGAAATTACAAAAAATAAAAAAAAAACTTATAATATAAACCTAGTATTTTATTTTAAGAGAAATAAGTTTTATAAAAAAATCCAGAACTTAAGAACGATTGGAATAAAATTCGGAACGGCATAAAAAATAATAAAATGAAACGATTAGTGAATTTGTCAACATATTTAAGATTAAGAAAAAAAAGGGTCTGTTACAACTCTTCCCCCCTTAACATAGTTTCGTCCTGAAGCTTGAACCTAAAAGAACAACTGAGGATTGCGTTCTCTCATATCATCCTCGCTTTCCCATGTTGCTTCTTCAACATGATGGTTCGACCATAGCACTTTAACTTGAGGTATTCTTTTATTCCTCAATTATTTCACTTGACGATCCAAAATTCTAATTAGTCTTTCTTCATAAGCCAGGTTTTCATCAATATGGAGGGGTTCGTGAACTAACACATGTGATGGGTCATTGATATACTATCTTAACTGAGAAACATGGAATACATTATGAACTATAGCTAAACTCGGGGGTAAAGCCAGTTCGTATGCCACTTCGCCTACTCTTTTCAAAATTTCAAAAGGTTTGATAATTTAGGGCTTAATTTCCCTTTTAGCCCAAAGCGTTGGACTCTTTTCGTTGGTGAAATCTTTAGAAATACTTTATCACCTTTATCAAATTGCAAAGCCCTGCAACGGTTGTCTTCATAACTCTTCTGTCTACTTTGTGCTGCCTTTATGTTCTTTTGCACCACCCCAAGCTATCAATAGAGTCTTGGATAAGATCTGGTTCTTCAGGCACATTTAGGTCCATCTGATCCCAACACAACGACACTCGACATTTTCTCCCGTATAAGGCTTCGTCTGGTGCCATTTTGATGTTGGTTTGATAGCTGTTGTTGTATGAAAATTCTATCAAAGGCAATATCTGCTCCCATGAACCACCAAATTTAAGAATACAACATCTCAAAAGATCCTCTAATGTTTGGATGGTTCTTTTGGTTTGACCATTAGTAGTCGGATGAAATGCGGTACTTAAACATAGTTTAGATCCGAATGCTTCTTGCAACTTTTCCCAAAATCGTGAAAAAAATTTTGGGCCTCTGTTAGACATAATGGTTCTCGGTACTCCATGTAATCTTATAATTTCTCGAACATAAGCGTTAGTCAATTGTTCTACTGACCATGTTCCCTTCATTGACAGGAATCTTGCAACTTTGGTCAATCTATAAACTATTACTCAAATTGTGTCATTTCCTCATTGCGTTCTTGGTAATCCAACTACAAAATCCATGGATATGGAATCTCATTTCCATTCAGGAATTTCTAGTGGTTGAAGTACTCCAAAAGTTTTTCTGCCTTTCAAATTTCACCTTCTGGCAAATCAAACATCGAGATACAAATTCAGCTACATCTTTTCTCATACCTTTCCACCAAAATAGTTTTCTTAATTCTTCAATCATCTTATCTCTACCAGGGTGTAAGTGAAACATTCCTTCGTGTCCTTCTTTCAAAATTTCTTCTTTTCTTAGTTCTTTCTTAGTTCTTTCTTAGTTCACCTTTCTCACTTCCTTTGAACGCTTCTGTCTCTTTTCTTTGAACTCAAATGATTAACTCGATTATCTCGGGATCTTCTTGTTGTGGTTCTATAATTCTTTCGAACAAAGTCGATTGTATAGTCATTGCTCCCAAATACCTAACAACTGGATAGTGATTAAAAATTTCTAGATCTAACTTCTGGATTTCTAGGTATAGTTCCCAAGGTATCGTCATTATAACATTTACAGATATCCTCGGCCTTCTACTTAATGCATCTGCCACTTTTTTTGCTTTTCTAGGATGATAATTTATGTCAACTTCAAAGTCTTTAATGATTTCCAACCACCGCCTTTGTCGCATATTCAGCTCCTTCTAATTAAAGACATATTTCAAATTTTTATGATTAGTTAAGATCTTGCATGGTACTCCATAGAGATAATGTATCCATAACTTCAGGGCAAAAATTACGGCTGCTAGTTCAATGTCTTGTACTGGATAATTCAACTCGTGTGGCCTCAATTGCCTTGACGCATAAGCTACTACTGCCCTCGTGCATTAGCACACATCCCAAACCTTCCTTCGATGTATCACAATATACCTCAAATGCTTCCCATAGTTGGGCATGGTCAACACAGGTGTAGTCGTAAGTCTCCTGTTAAGCTCTTCTAGTGATTTACTATGCTTCTCGCCCCATTGAAATCGAACTCCCTTTTTACGTATCTTAAACAACGATCGGGCAATTTTTTTAGATAAATTTTCCACAAACTTCCTGTAATAGCCTGCTAAGCCCAAGAAACTTCTTACTTCAGTAACACTCCTTGGATTCGGCCACTCCATCACTGCCCTAGTCTTTTCAGGGTCAACAAAAATTCCATCCTTCGAAACAACGTGTACTAAGAAAAGATATCTTTTCTAACAAAAATTCACATTTACTAAACTTGCCATAAAGTTTCTCCTTTCTCAATTTCTCCAAAACTATCCTTATGTGCTTCTCATATTGCTCTTCATTCTTTGAATACAAAAATATATCATCAATAAACACAACTACAAACTTATCC
>NC_080051.1:10763779-10806279 GCF_026212465.1 Amaranthus tricolor
GACTACGATTTTCAATTCTAACCAATTCAACACATTAATATATACCAAATAGTGTTTTGTGCCAAGTTTCATGCAAAACAAACCAAGTTTGAGCTACTTTACGCGCGAAAGTGCCAAAAACAGTTAAAAACGCATAAAATCGCAACTTAACACGTAATTTCTAGTATATGACTATGATTTTAAATTCTAACGACTTCAACACAATAATATATGCCAAATAGTGTTGTGTGCCAAGTTTTGTGCATAACAAACAAAGTTTGAGCTACTTTACGCGCAAAAGTGCCAAAAACGCTTAAAAACTCATAAAATCGCAACTTAACACGTAATTTCAAGCATATGACTATGATTTTCGATTCTAACCACTTCAACACAATAATATATACCAAATAGTGTTGTGTGCCCAGTTTCGTGCATAACAAACCAAGTTTGAGCTACTTTACGCGCGAAATTGACAAAAACGCTTAAAAACGTATAAAATCGCAACTTAACACATAATTTCTAACATATGACTATGATTTTCAATTCTATCCACTTCAACACAATAATATATACCAATATTTTCTAGCAAATCTGATACAATTGTGGTTGTATGAAATGAAGATACCAAAGGAGCCCACACAAGGCTGCATAAAGACCTCACGACAAAGCAGCAAACTAGTGACCATACCACCTTGCACGACACGTGGAGACCAAACCTATGCATCCAGGACCTAGGCTAAAGTGGAAATGGAATCTCGTTACTTGGATCTAGCTATCAAGGTCCTTAAACCATTCTAACAATCCTCGTGGACTCCTAGAAGCTGAGCTGAAGGAGGGCTGCACACAAGGCTGCATATAGACCTCACGACACAGCAACAAACTAGTGACCAGACCACCTTGCACGACACGTGGAGACTAAACCTATGAATCCAGGACCTAGGCTATAGTGGAAATGGAATCTCGGTACTTGGATCTAGCTATCAAGGTCCTTAAACCATTCTAACAATCCCCGTGGATTCCTAGAAGCTGAGCTGAAGGAGGGCTGCTCGATAGTTTGCTAGATCAGAATTGTCTTAAGTGTTTGTGGTTGTTTCGTGTTCTTTTCATGATCATTTGTCGTTTTTGTCTGTGTCATTAATCAAAGCTTCCGCACAAAATTAATCCTTGCATAACCAAGGCCTTAATCAGCCCCGGTTTCGCATCAAAACCAAGTTCGAGCTACTTTATGCGCAAAAGTGTTAAAAACGGTTAAAAACGCATAAAATGGCAACTTAACATGTAATTTCTAGCATATGACTACGATTTTCATTCTAACAACTTCAACACAATAATATACACCAAATAGTGTTGTGTGCCAAGTTTCGTCCAAAACAAACCAAGTTTGAGCTACTTTACGCGCGAAAGTGCCAAAAACGGTTAAAAACGCATAAAATCGCAACTTAACACGTAATTTCTAGCATATGACTATGATTTTCAATTCTAACCACTTCAACACAATAATATATACTAAATAGTGTTGTGTGCCAAGTTTCGTTCATTACAAACCAAGTTTGAGTTACTTTACGCGCGAAATTGACAAAATCGCATAAAATCGCAACTTAACACGTAATTTCTAGCATATGACTATGATTTTCAATTCTATTCACTTCAACACAATAATATATACCAAAGAGTGTTGTGTGCCAAGTTTCGTGCAAATCTGATACAAATGTGGTTGTATGAAATGAAGATAACAAAGGAGCCCACACAAGGCTGTATACAAACCTCACGACACAGTAGTAAACTAGTGACAAGGACACCTTGCACGACACGTGGAGACTAAACCTATGCATCCAGGACCTAGGCTAAAGTGGAAATGGAATCTCGGTACTTGGATCTAGCTATCAAGGTCCTTAAACCATTCTAACAATCACCGTGGACTCCTAGAAGCTGAGCTGAAGGAAATGGAATCTCGGTACTTCATCCCGCAGCGCCGTTCGGGATTGAGTAGCAACACACTCTTTGCCGAATGCCTTCTGTAACCCCACGCGGACGCCTCCTTTTCCGACTACCCGCCCACTGTGGTCTTTCCTTAAGACCATATGCAATGCGTCAACATTGCCTCTTGGGGTGAACTCCCCCGTAGCTTCTTTTTCCTTCCAGCCCATCTGTTCAAATAAAAAGTGACATATATAGCAATTAGTATAAGTACATCAACGCCAAAGAATACAAAACAAATCAAGAATATACTTAATAATTTCAAAACTCACCACAGCATCAGCAACCTTCTTCGTTCCTGGATCATTAATGGTAAATTTACCACTTGCATCTCGGGAATGAAGCCCGCAATACCAATCACGCACCCGATCTCCAGCAGGAGTATTCACGGATGCGGAGGTAGTCGTAGATGAGGGTGTGGATGAACTTTGATTGGGTTATAAACCCGCATCCACCCACTCTTTTCGGGCCTCATCGTACGTTTTCCTAGACCAAGCGATGGTAAAACTTCCTTTTGCTTGCAGAATCAGAAGCTTTACCACGCTTTTTCTAATTAATCAATAGAAATCGAATGTCATGTATTAGTTTAATGACTGAATCAAAAGAAGTAAATTCAAATTGGTAAACTATAATATAATATGAAATACTTACCAAGCTTGGATTTGAAATCTCTGAATCTTTCAGTAACAGCTGAAAGAAAAACATTCTTCTTGTCCTCATCGCTCTCGATGTGGAAAAGATTCTACAAAAAAAATTTATATTTATTACTGTCAATCAAATTAATTTTAAAATGAAACTAAATGAGTAAAAATAGTAAAGTTGCTTACCACAGTATCATTCCATAGAGAGTTCTTCAAACCCTCTGGAACCTCGTTCCATGCGTGCCATATGGAAAGCTTGTGGATACATAGACCCACTTGTTTTCCATATTGCCTACGCCATTTTCCGCAGGGTTGACCCAATGCATTGTATTCCAAATGCATGGGTTCGGCGACTTTGAGGTTTTTCGTAGGACCTCGCCCTTTTCTTTTCTTACTGGTAGTGGGAGCATCCATTGGTGGGGCGTCTTCAGTCTCAAAATCATTGTCAATCGGTGGAGCATCTTCAGCCATATGCTCGTATCTCAAAATGTGGTCCTCTTCGCTGTCATAACTATGATGCTCATTATCCGAGGTCCCAATCTCGGGGACAATTTCGTCTCTGAATAGATGCATTGTATATCAATACCTGAAAGAGTATGAATAGAAATATATTAGAACATAAGCTAAGTAATATTAAGAATATGACTATGATTTACAATTCTAATACGTTCAACACAATAATATATAACAAATAGTGTTATGTGCAAAGTTTCATGCAAAACAAACCAAGTGCCAAAAAAACTTTAAAAAGCTTTAAATTCATACTTTGTGAATCACTTAATTCAAATGTATTTCTTATGTGTGATCTACACGCATATAACCAACATCAACATCATCTACATCATCTTGATTCACTGATTTTGGATTGATAAAGGGAGGGGAGTCTTCAAAAGCTTCATATTCTTCCTCATCCTCAACATCACCTATACCAAGGATGCTTCTTTTTCCCGATACAACAATAGACCATTTTTTATCAGACGGGTCTACAATGTAGAATACTTGCTTGGCTTGTGTGTTTAGTATGAATGGCTCCTCACTATCACGCAAACGAGCTAAGTCTACAAGAGTGAATCCACAAGGGTCGTCATTTTTTATGCATTGTCGATTATTATCTACCCACTTACATTTGAAAAGACCAATATTGAAAGTAGAGTAGTCAAGCTCCCATATTTCATGTACCCGCCCGTAGTGTACCAATTTAGCATCAACCGGCGCTTGATCCTTCGCACTTGCGTAAAACGTAGATGACGCCAAAATAGAAACCCCACTATTCTTTAGATACGATGACTTCTTGTCTTGACCCTCAGTCCAAAATGTGAAGCCATTGACATCGTAACCCTCATATTTGTTGACATCATCACGAGGACAAAAGGCTAACCACTTAACAATTTCGGATACACCCTTGAGTTCTTCGTATATTACTCGATTATGAAACCAATTAATAAACGTCTTGTTATGCAACTGGATAAATGCCCTATCCCCTTTAGAAAGATGTTTTGCGCGCAATATATCAAAATGCTCACTCAAAAAAGGATGAACTTCCGGAATATGATGCAACCATACAAGTGTGCTTGTAGAAGGCTTTCTCGAGGAGGTGTGACCGATTTGGAGCCAATTGTTCCTTTTCCCTCAAGCCTTCCTTCATGTCTAAAGGTGGGAAGTCCAATAGGCTTTGCCATGGCCAAATACACGGCTATAAAGTTACTAATCTCATCGCTCACAGTACCTTAAATCATACTCCCCTCGGGTTGTGCTGGATTCCTCACCTTGTTTTGTAAAACACCCACGTGTCTTTCAAAAGGATAACACCACCTTAAAAAAATTGGACCCAAAAGCTTGATCTCACGAACGAGATGGACAATAAGATGAACCATTATGTCAAAGAAAGAAGGTGGAAAATACATCTCAAACTTGCATAAAGTTACAATCACGTCGAGTTGAAGTGCATCAAATTTAAAGGGATCAAGAACTTTACTACAAATTGTGTTGAAGAACGAACATAGCTCGGTAATAGCATATCTCACATGTTTTGGCAGTATTCCACGGATTGCGATTGGTAAGAACACGTGCATCATTACATGGCAATCGTGAGATTTCATGCTTCCCAACTTCAGCTCACCATTTAGGCTCACAAGTCTCTTCATGTTGGATGAGTACCCAGACGGAACCTTAATGCCATACAAACACTCACAAAATTTCCGCTTCTCTACTTTGGACAATGTGTAGCTAGCTGGAGGCAAATAAACTTTGTCATTACTCATCTTCTTCTTACTGCCACCAACTTAATCATCTCTATTTCTTTTCTTACTCACCTTAACATGTGCCCACAACTCCGGACAAAGACCCTTACATTCAAACCAATCTCGCACGGCCCTAACATCCTTCGTCTTACCCGGAATGTTCATGAGAGTCCCGAGTATGGCATCGCATACATTTTTCTCTATATGCATAACGTCAAGACAATGCCTAACCTGTAGATCTCTCCAATATGGAAGCTTCCAAAAGATTGATTCTTTTTCCATAATCGGTATTCACCCCCTTGCACTTGCCCCGTTTTACCAAATACAGTCTCAACTCCCTTAACCTGTTCATAAACCTCATAACCGGTCAACGGTCGACGAGCTACGCAGTCCTCAACCTCCCCGTTGAACAACTTCTTCTTCTTACGATATTGGTGGTCTCGTGGAAGGAACTTTCGATGGTGCATGAATACGTGTTTGCACTTAGGAATCCACGTGGATTCCATGTCATCGATACATATTGGGCACGCTTTCTTCCCTTTGTTCTTATACCCCGATAAGTTGCCATATGCCGGAAAATCATTAACGGTGCATAAAAGCATTGCGCGCAAGGTGAACTCCTCATTAGCATATGCATCAAACACTGAAACGCCTTCATCCCATATCTTTCTCAAATCCTCAACGAGAGGTGCAAGATACACATCTATGTCATTGCTAGGTTGTTTAGGACCCGAGATAAGAAGCAAAAGCATTATGTACTTATGCTTCATACACAACCAAGGTGGCAAATTATAGATCACCAAAAAATACCGGCCAAGTACTATGTTGAGAACTAAGATTATCGAATGGGTTCATTCCATCCATACACAGTCCGAGCCTTAAATTACGAAACTCATCCCCAAAAGTCTTATGCAACCTATCAATACTATTCCACTCCGGAGAATCAGATGGATGTGTGAGCAAGTGACTTTTCTTCACCCTATCTGCATGCCACCTCAAATTTAACGCATCTTTCTTTATAGAAAACAAGCGCTTGAATCTAGGTATTATTGGAAGATACCACAATACCTTAGCCGGGGGCCTTTTAGCATCCCGAGCCCCTTTACGCTTGTAGCGCGATAACCCACACCTAGGACATTCTTCTAAGTTCTCGTTTTCATTCCGATACAACACACAATTATTCGGACACACATGAATCTTCTGGTACTCTAAGCCGAAAGGACACATGAGCTTTTTGGCATAATATGTCGACTTTGGAAGTTCATTTCTCTCAGGAAGCATCTCACCTAACGCTTCTAATAACATTGTGAAACTAGCGTCACTCCAATTGAACTTTGACTTAATGTTGAAAATTGTCAACACTGCTGTTAGTTTGGTGAACTTTGTACATCCAGGGTACAAAGGCTTTTGAGAAGCCTCTGTCAACAAGTCAAAAACACGAGGACGTTTTCCTAACTCATCCTCGGCTCCCTCCATCATCTCATCAACACGATCCACGTCCTCATCGACATTCTCTTCATCTGTCTCATACCCATCAACATGATCTACTACATCCTCATTGACATCCTCAACAACACTTTTCTCTTTGTAAACTCCCTCCTCACCATGCCAAACCCAAACATGATATTGAGACCTAAACCCACGTCGAAGTATGTGCTCCCTAAGGATATCAGCACTATCTACCTTTGATACATTGCCACAACTGACACATGGGCAATAAAAACCAACTCCCCCCGTCCTAACTTGATGTTCAACCGCAATACTACAAAATTCTAATACGCCATCAATAAATTCCGACGGTTCAATGCTTCCATACATCCAAGAACGATCTTTTTTCATCCTAATTAGTGTGATTAATTAATTAAAAAAATATTAATACACAACTTTTAAACATATATACTTATTTCTAACAAACATATTTAACCCTAAAAATATATACTTTGAATAATTAACATTGTATAACCTTAGAAATATAACATTCAAAATATAAATAATAAAATTAAATCATTTAACATTAGAAATATATGTATTCTAGTTCTAATAATTAAAGACAAATATAACAACAAACCACATTTCTAAAAAAATATGCAAATAATTAACAAACCACACAAACGTAATGTTTGGTGATTGTTTACAGGGTCAAGTTCTTGAAGAACGGAAGCCGTATGGAATGAATATTGCCCCACAAGTTTCATGTTAATCATAAGCGTCAGCTAACAAAGAACATTTACAAGTTCTTTACGCATACTGCAGTGCAACTTGAGCCATTCACAAATAATTACTAACTATGCAAATAATTAACAAACTACATTTTTAACTAAATTACTAAATTACAAGTGAAACTATAAAAATATAAACGTGCAAATTTACGAAACAAATAATACCTAATTTTCGTATGTTATGATCTTGCAAAAAACTTAGAGGTTTGAGAATTTAAAAAGACAAATAATACCTTAATTCGTGAGTCTTGAAGATGAACTAGACCAAATGCCTTTGGTTTCAAACGGTTTTGAAGAATTCAAAGTTTGAAGTTTGATGATGAACAAGAACAGTAGAATGAAACAAGTAGGGGGTTTATGAAAATTTGAAGTTTGAAGTTTGATGATGAACAAGAACAGTAGAATGAAACAACAGATGGAGAAGAAGAACCGCCGTATGTGTTCGTTTGTGGTATAATAAAACAAAAGGGTTTCGTCTTATGAAAACGAAGATGAAGAACTTTGTTGTTAACGTTTGTGAAGATGAAGAAGAGGAACGAAGCAGATGAAGATGAAGATGAAGATGAAGATGAAGCGTTTTTCAATGGGTTTCAAAGAATAACGTTTAAAAGCAAGTGTAGTACTGTGTACGTCGAGTTTCTGAAAAAAGAAACATATTGATGAAATGGCGGAACTTTAATTTAGTGCAGAGGTTATTCGCTGCGGGCACGTGTTAACCGCATCAATTATATATTCATCATTTTGCTGCAAATAAACATGCGTTCATTGTAATGGTTATTTGCTGCGGGCCTCGAGATAACCGTAGCAATTAAGAAGGGTTATTTGCTGCGGTCCTTATGATAACCGCAACAATTAATTTTGGTACTAAGTATTTGCTGCGGTCACACCACAAAACCGCAGCAAATAATTGTTTTTTTTTTCTTTCAAAATCTTTTTCCTATTTATTGCTGCGAATATACAAAAACCGCAGCAAATAACAAGCAACAAATACGTTTTTTTCCACTAGTGTAAGAAGGTATAGTTTATGATATGCTTAAGAGGTAACGATTTGCTTAAAAAGGCGCCTAAAAATCCTGTGTAATGATTAGGTGTATTCATACAAATGCAGTGTACTCTTCACTTGTATGTTTCTAATTACTTGTTATGATCTTTTTATATATTGTAATTTGAATAGTTTCAAGAACATTGTATGTTTCTAATTACTTCTTATGACTAGTTTATAGATTGTAATCTGAACAGTTTATACATTAAATTGGTTAGTTTTCTCAATAATGCCTAAATACATTGGAATTGGTTTATTAAATCAAAATAGGTAAATGCCCTATTGGAATTAGTTAATGCAATCAAACTTGCAATAATCTACCTAATGTATCTAGAGATAAGAGGAGAGATATCTAGTTTTAAATAAATTATATAGAAAAGGATTAACTTTAATTTTATTTACCTAATGTATCTAGAGATAAGAAGAGAGATATTAGCACTTTAAATTTTATTAATGTTAAAGAAAAGATGTTTTAATCAGTATTTAAAATAAATAGTAATTTAGCAATATACGTAATTGTGTTAAATTAGAAGCGCTCATTAATTTAATTAGATTTTGTTGGATCTCTTGAGTTTTGATGATGACTACACTTAAGCAAATATGTGTTTAGAGATTGTGTGCAGATCGATATCCGATTGAAATGGTGATCTTTGATAGTACCTATGGCTTAGTTCATGGGAATGCACGTGTCAAAAGGATTCAAGGGATGTTAGAAGAAGTATATCGCTTGGGATGTAAAATGGAGACAACAGGTCTACTGTTCCTAAGTTGGATGTTCTAGCAAAACTGGATTCTGGAAACAGCGCACTGTTCCCTAACCAAAGTACGCCTACGTTAACAAATAAATTCTGATTTTTATTTTTTAGTTAATGTATTTAAATTAATTTGTTGCATTTATTTATTATAGTTAATTGGCAAAAAGTTTTCTAAAAATTTCTTTTCGTATAAATTTCCAAATAAAGATCCTTTATTTTAGGATCTATTTTTAGTAAATATTGGATTTGCTAAAAATAGAAATAGTGGTTGTTGAATGGGTCTTAGCTATTTTTTTTAACCGGTCTTTACTTTTAATAATAGGTTATCGTGTCTAGTTTTATTAAGTATAACCGTTTCTAAAAATAGCAAAAACGTTCCAGCAGTTAGTACTGGAACAGGAACTGCTGAAGAAACTGTTGATTAAGGGAACAGCGGTTGATATTAGGAAACAGCGGTTATTATTAGGAAACAACGGTTATTATTGCTTTAACCGTATGTTTGATTTATTCAAGGCTCATGGAAATAACCGTTTGATAGTGTAATCCACATTTTTCCCATGATCTTTTGATAGGGAATAATGGACTCGGCTGTTCCTAAGTGCATGCATTGAGAGAGAAAAAAACGTATAAACTTTTTTCATGCGATTATTTTTGGAAATACTATAAGAAATATTTTGCTTTTAAAATTGCCAATTAATTCATAATATTTTCTTGTGCAACTCATTGATTTATTTTAGAGAATTTCATTCCTTTTGTAAGGGTTTTTGAGAGAACTTGTAATTAGACTCGGGTGAGTCTAAGGGGGGAATTATATAGCTTTGAGTGAAGCTATTGAGGTGTTTAGCTTTTAGTAAAGCTAAGTTTGTTGCTTTGAGTAAAGCAATTTGAGAGAGAAGAGTTGGCCTAGTAGATTCGCTTCGAGTGAAGTAAGGTGTTTATTGTAATTGTAACTAATTGCCTTAAACATAGTGGAGTTTTTAGAAATCCCAAGGGGTCGTGGTTTTTCCTTCTGTTTAGGCCCAGAAGGTTTCCACGTAAAAATCGTGTGTTTCTCTTTTATTATTTTGCTCTAAGTTTAAGCTTTATTTATTTTACTCAATTCCGCAAAAACAGGGCATAAACGCTTAAACTAGCAACAACAAAAATTCACCCCCCCTTCTTGTTGCTGTTCCCATTCCTAATTGAGTCAACAATTGGTATCAGAGCCCTGTTCCCAGTAGATCAGGAAACCCTAAGGGCAGAATCCTGGTGTTCCCGAAAATGTCAATTATGAACGAGCGAATGGAAGAAGGGTATTCAACTCAAAGACCGCCAATGTTCGATGGAAAATTCTATACATACTGGAAAAATAGGATGGAAATCTTCATCAACGCTGAGAACTATCAAGTGTGGAGAGTCATTGAAATCGGAGATTTTGAGGTAACCGTTACTAACTCCAACAATGAAGTAGTTCCCAAACCAATAACCGAATATGAAAAAGAAGATTTTCAAAACATCGAATTAAACGCTCTTGCAATAAAATTACTTCATTGTGGGCTTGGACAAAACGAGCATAATAGGATAATGGGGTGCAAATCTGCTAAGAAAATTTGGGACCTGCTAGCTGTTACCCATGAGGGAACAAGTGAAGTCAAACGGTCCAAAATTGATTTGTTAATGTCTAAATACGAGAGATTTGTTATGGAGCCAAAAGAAAGCATCCAAGAGATGTTCACTAGGTTCACCAAGATAACAAACGAACTTGTCTCTCTTGGAAGAATAATTCCCACTGATGAACAAGTAAGGAAGATTCTTAGGAGCCTTCCTCAAGATGAGCGCTGGAGGGCCAAGGTTACTGCTATACAAGAGTCCAAAGATTTTACAAAGTTCAATCTAGAGGAGCTGGCTGGTTCCCTAATGACGCATGAATTACATTTGGGAATAGCTGACAGTTCCAGGAACAAGGGACTGGCCCTGGCAGTTGGGGAACAGGATGAGTCAGAATGCGATGAAGAAGAGGCTACCTTACTGGTACGAAAATTCAAGAAGTTCTTCAGGAATAGTAGGTATACAAATCAAAGAAACAACAAAGAAAGAAGAACAAAAACCAATCTTGAATGCCACAAATGTGGAAGTACCGAACACTTCATCAAGGAGTGCCCAATGTGGAAGAATGATAAGGGCAAGGGAAAGACAAGAGATTCAAGAAGACCGTTGAACAAAGAAAACTTTAACAAAACCGACTTTCGCAAGGCCATGATTACTGCATGGGGAGAAACTGAAAGTGAAAATGAAACTATCGTTCCCGAAGAAGAGGAGACAGCTAACCTATGTCTCATGGCTACGCACGAAGGCAAGGAAAAGCAGGTAAATACTTCTAATCTATTTTTTATCCATTCATCCAATTTAAGTAAAAATAAATTGATTGAGTTGCTAAAGGAGACACAAGCTAAACTTGAAAATTGCAATGTTAAGTGTCTCCAATTAGAAAAGGAACTCAAGGTAAGCAAAGACCATGTCTCCTATATAAACACCTTTACATATGATGTCCAAAACAGATTTTTTTAGTTTGTTGGATCAAAACATAATTCTAAAGGAAAATATGGAGATAATTAAAAAGGAAAATGTTATTCTTAATATTGAGTTGTCGCAATACAAATTATTAGGCTTGAATAAAGAATTGAATGATGCATCTACTAAAGATTTGAGCAATGAGTTTCAAAATTTAAAATTGAATCTAGAATCCAACCGTAACAATGATGATAAGCTTGAATTAAATTCAAGAGAAAAAGAGAAAATCAAAATTACTCCCAAATGGATTCAAGATGCCAAAAGTAAAAATTTAAAAGGCCTAAAATACTTTAAGAATAATAAAAAGAAGAAAGCTTACGTTGATCTTCCTAGTGACAGATTCTGTTCCTTCTGTGGAGGAACTGGTCATCTGAAGGACCAGTGCACCAAAAAGGAATAGTACACTGTCTCTAACAGAAACTATGTCGATAACATTCAGAATAAGAAAAATGATTCATGCAAAATCGACAAGGAATCCAAGAAAGTCTGGGTTCCTGTCACTAACCATTAATTTTTTTTTCTGGTCCAAGTGAGGGGGAACAGCTCATAGTATCTCGACAGTGGGTGTTCCAAGCATATGACGGGTGACAAATCTAAATTTCTCTCACTTGAAGCCTATGATGGGGGAACAGTAACCTTCGGTGACAATATGAAGGGTGAGATAATCGCCAAAGGAAAGATTGGAAGGTCATGTTCCCATGGCATTGATAATGTATTTTTAGTCGAAAATTTGAAACATAACTTACTTAGCATTTCTCAATTTTGTGATAAAGGTAACTCTGTAAACTTTACTTCTGAAAAGTGCATTATTTCTAGGAATGACACAGGAGACATCGTTCTTGAGGGAATTAGAAAAGGGAACACTTATGTAGTGGACCTGGACACTGTTCCCAAGACCAATCTAACGTGTCTAAGTGTTGTAGAAGACGACCCACTTCTTTGGCATAAGCGTCTAGGTCATGCTAGTTATACATTGATTAATTCATTAAGATCAAAAGACTTAGTTAGAGGACTACCAGCTATAAAATTCCTTAAGGATGAAATTTGTGATCCTTGTGCCAAAGGAAAACAAGTTAGGTCATCTTTTCAACCAAAGAGTGTTGTGACCACCTCTAAACCACTTGAACTAATACACATGGATTTGTGTGGACCTATGAGAATACAAAGCCGCAGTGGCAAAAGATATGTGTTTGTTATTGTTGATGATTATAGTAGATTTACATGGAATGTATTTTTAGTTAGTAAAGATGAAGCTTTTAATGAGTTTGTTTCTTTCGCTAAAGATGAAGCTTTTAATGAGTTTGTTTCTTTCGCTAACAAAATACAAAAATCTACCAATAATCAAATCATTCACATAAGGTCAGATCATGGTAAAGAATTTGAAAATTCAAGTTTTATGAGTTATTGCAATGAACATGGTTTAAGTCATAATTTATCGGCACCACGAACACCACAACAAAATGGTGTAGTAGAAAGGAAAAATAGAACTTTAGAGGAAATGGCTAGAACCATGTTAATTGCTAGTGGTCTACCTAGAAATTTTTGGGGCGAGGCTGTTAATACTGCATGTTATATTTTGAATCGTGTATTAATAAGACCAATCACTTCAAAGACACCCTATGAATTGCTTAAAGGTGTTAAACCAAATATTTCCTATTTTCGTGTGTTTGGATGCAAATGTTTTGTACATGTTAATGGAAAACGAAATATAGGTAAATTTGATGAAAGAAGTGATGAAGCAGTATTTCTTGGCTATTCATCTCAAAGTAAGGCATATAGAGTTTATAACAAAAGAACAATGAGTGTGGAAGAATCCGTTCACATAATTTTTGATGAAACTAACTTTTTGTCAAGTGAACAGGATACAAATAATTTTAAGATAGGTCTTGCAAATCTTGAGAATGATGAAGAAGAAATGAAAATGCAAGATCAAGGAACAGCAGGTGAACAGCTGATCCCAGAAGAGGCAGAAAGGAACGATCTTGATCAGGAACAGCCGGTACTTCAGAACCAACAGACTGTTCCCAATACAGTTGTTCCCACAGAAGAGCAAAACGATCCAGTAGCTGAACAGAATGTTGATCAAGCTGATGAACCAGAACATGCTATTGTTCCCACAAGAGAATTTGTGCCCAAACCTTGGAAGTATCAAAGTCATCATCCTCTTGATTTGATTATAAGTGATTTAAATAAAGGAACACAAACTAGATCTCAAATGAGAAACTTTTGTGCACACTTTGCGTTCCTATCATCACTCGAGCCCAAGAATCATGAAGAAGCTCTAAAGGATTCCGAATGGATCGTAGCCATGAAAGATGAATTAAATGAATTCGAAAGAAATAAGGTATGGCACTTAGAACCCAAACCAAAACACAAGAAGGTAATTGGTTTGAAATGGGTATTTCGGAATAAGCTAAATGAGCATGGAATAATTGTTAGAAACAAAGCAAGGCTCGTGGTCAAAGGATACAATCAACAAGAAGGTATTGATTATACCGAGACATTTGCTCCGGTAGCAAGGTTAGAGGCTATAAGAATCGTAATTTCTTTTGCTGCATTCATGAACTTTAAATTATATCAAATGGATGTGAAATGTGCTTTCTTAAACGGTTTTCTTAATGAAGAAGTTTTTGTTGAACAACCCCCAGGCTTTGAAATTACCTCTTGTATTGATCATGTCTACAAGCTTGATAAAGCTCTTTATGGCTTGAAACAAGCTCCTAGGCAATGGTATGAAAGACTATCAAAGTTTTTGATTCAAATGACAAAACCTTATTCTTTAAGAATAGAGGTTCGGATATTTTAATTGTTCAAATATATGTTGATGATATTATCTTTGGAGCCACCAATGAACTGTTGTGTAAAGAATTTGCCAACCTTATGAGCACTGAATTTGAAATGAGCATGATGGGAGAATTAAATTTCTTTCTTGGTTTGCAAATTAAACAAACTGCTAATGGTATCTTCATTCACCAACAAAAATATATAAAAGAACTTCTCAAGAAATATGGCTTGAATAATGCTAAAATCAACAACACACCTATGGCTATAAATGTTAGATTAGATGAAGACCCAAATGGAACAAATGTTGATCAAACTATGTATAGAGGCATGATTGGCTCTTTATTATATCTAACTGCTAGTAGACCCGATATTGTTTTTAGTGTTGGTTTATGTGCTAGATTTCAATCCAATCCTAAAGAACCAAATCTCACTGCAGTTAAACGAATTCTAAGATATTTGAAGGGAACAGACGACTTATCCTTATTTTATCCTAAAAGTGATGTTTATGATTTGAAAGGTTTTAGTGATGCAGATTATGCAGGTGATCTAGTTAATAGAAAAAGTACATCCGGTATGGTACAATTTCTTGGCTCATGTTTAGTTTCATGGAGTTCCAAGAAACAAAACACTATTGTATTATCCACTGCCGAAGCTGAATACGTAGTAGCAGCAGCTTGCTGTTCCCAAATGTTATGGATAAAGCAGCAGCTAAGAGATTTTGGTATTAAGTTTGAATGTGTTCCTATTTATTGTGATAATACCAGTGCCATATGCATATCTAAAGATCCAGTGCATCATTCAAGAGTAAAACACATACACATTAGGCATCATTTTCTTAAGGATAATGTTGAAAATAAAAATATTATTTTAAAGCATGTAAACACAAACGAGCAAATAGCAGATATCATGACTAAACCGCTTCCAAGGAAACAACATGAAAAAATGAGATTGGAACTTGGCATGATCAAGCTGCATTGAAGTGAGTGACATATGTGATCCTTAAAGTCAGAATGAAAATTGAAAAGGTCGATCAACCACAAAATCTTGATTGAAAAATCGATTATCGAAAGGATCAGGTACGCACCATTTAAAAGTATATACTGTGAATGCTCATATGATTGCTTGTTTGATTTGTTCAAATTATAGTAGCATCAAACTTTCATTTATTTTTCATTTTCATAAAAAATTTCCATAATATTTAATATATATATTTACCCAGCAATTTCCATTAAAATAGCGGGAGTTAAATCATCATAGTTCTTCACTAAATTCGTCTGTTTCCATTTCACTTTCTGTGTCCATATACCTAAATAAGAACAATGAAGCATTAAAATTCATTAAAGTAACCGTCACCTCATACTTATTAAAGCCACTCTCTCACGGCAAATCCATCATTTCATCTTCAATTTCACTCTCAAAACCGTCTTCAACTCACTGCATTTCAGAACCGCCTTCAATTGCATTTCATCATTCATTTCTTGCTTTCTCCTTTTCTTCAATCTTCAAATCACCATGAAAACTAAGAATCAAACACCAAAAATGAAGCAACCCAAACCTCTACAAATCATCCATCCAACACCTCTCCTTACCGAAACTGAGTCCTCATCAAGAAAGCAACAGGAAACCCCGGTTGCCTCTGGAGTGCATGAAACCAAAAAGAGAGAGAGGGACTCTACAGTAAAGAAATCATCTTCAAAAAGGGCAAAAGTTGTTGTTCCAGTTAGCGCTGAGGAGATATCCAAAGAAATGATTGTTGGTTTCGGGCTAGACAAACAATGGTATGAATCCAATTTCTTTCCTCAATTTCACGCCATTTTGCAAAATCAATTTTGGGAATCTTTAATGGCAAAACACTGTTCCAACCCAATGTACCCCAACTTGATGCGCGAGTTTATTTCAAATTTTTCTTTTGACCATGGCGTTTGTACTAGTGTTGTTAAGGGGATTAATATTGAATTTAATAGTTTGATTTTAGGAGGGTGGTTAGGTGTCCCCTCCACTGGATTTGATATATATGTTGTTGGATCAAAAATCAATTTTTCTGGGATAAATGAGAAGGCAGTTTGGAAGTTTCTAGGGATAAAAGAGAAAAGAGGAAAGGTTAGTCACAATGTGCTGTCACCAATGCACAAGCTGTTATACAATATAGCAAGACGATTTATTCTGCCTTGCACATCTAAAAGAAGTGAGGTTAGTTTAAGGGATGCTACGTTAATATATTGTATGGCTAATAACATCAAGATTAATTTTCCCTCTTTGATGATTTGTCACTTGAATGATTGTATTTTTAAGCGTAATGTGTTAGGATATGGTGGATTGTTAACATGGATATTTATGAAGTTGGGTGTTCCTCTTTATGGTCCAAATTATCCCATGGGTCCAAATAACAAAATAGGTGTTAAGTGTTTGAACAACTTGCATCTTAGATTAAATGAAAAAGGGACCCTTGAGAATATCTCTAAACAATCTGAGGGCACAAATGAAGAAGAAAATGAAGAAAATGTTAAGGAGGAGGAAGTATATAAGGAGGAACAGGAGCCTGTTCCCTCTGCCACTGAGAAGGCAGAGGAGCATTCTGAGGAGGAACAGGAGGAAAATTCTTGTAAGGGGGAAGTTGAGAAGGAACCTGTGAAGGATGCTGTGGAGGAAGAAGAAGAAAAAGATGAGGAGAGTTCCTTACCTGGTTTAAACCTTAGGAAGAGTCGTAGGCTAGCTTCCAAAGGAAAGAAACCTGTTGTTATTATTGATGATGACTCAGCCTCATACACAACAGCTGAACCAAGCCATCCTTCCTCACCTAAACCTGCCACACAGTCACCAATACAACCATCTTCACCACCACAGTCACCAATACAACCATCTTCACCACCAAAGTCACCTATACCATCATCACCACCACCAGTACACCCATCACCAAATCAAGGTTTAGGTGACACTACAGTTCCTACAGCCCCTCTATCCTCCATTCTCCTAAAACTCACAGAATTGCAGACAAGCTTCCTTGTTTTTAAGGATGAAATTCGTGTCTCCATAGCCTCACTCTCTGCTCAAATGGACCAAATGGAAGCACGTTTGGGGGCCAAGCTTGACACAGTGGAGGTGGAAACAGAATACATAGATGATGAAGCTCCTGCATCTTAATTTCCCTTGATAATCATCATATTTTTTTTGCAACTATCACTATTATCAAACAATCTTTTCTTTTTTTTTTAATTGTACCAGCTGGGGTACTGTTTGTATTAATTCATACTATGCCCTACATTTTCTTTTATGCTACTAACTATCTGTGACGATTAATCATAGCTGATCTTGTTTGCATTCATTGTTACTGCTTTTTTACTTTGTGCATCCTTATTCTCTCTTTGATTATGTCTATATGCGTAGTGCTGTGGTTTGATTGCTCCAATTCTTTTTGAATGATGTCAAAAGGGGGAATATTTGACACAAACTTAAATAATGCTTGAATATGTTTAGCTCTGATTAAATCTATTATGTTGGGCATAAGGATTAAGGTTATGATTCATTGATTCATTGCTGAGCTCTGATTTTACTGTTTATACATTGAAGCTCTGATTATGATTTGATTATACATAATGCTTGTTTTGAACTTGTTTTGGATGTATCTGTTCTGTTTTTAAGTTTTTTTTTAAGCTCTGATCATTTTACATCATTGTTTAAGTTTTATGCTGAAATTGTATGAGTTTTTGTTATGTTTAATTTTAGAGTAATTTGATTCAAGTTATGCTTGGTAAATTATATTTACTAAGTTAAGAAGAGTTGTTTTGATCTCTAACATGCTCTTCAACATTGGTTTACTCAATTTTGTTTAAGTTTGTTTAAAAGTTTGTCATCATCAAAAAGGGGGAATTTGTTGGATCTCTTGAGTTTTGATGATGACTACACTTAAGCAAATATGTGTTTAGAGATTGTGTGCAGGTCGTTATCTGATTAAAATGGTGATCGTTGATAGTACCTATGGCTTAGTTCATGGGAATGCACGTGTCAAAAGGATTCAAGGGATGTTAGAAGAAGTATATCGCTTGGGATGTAAAATGGAGACAGCAGGTCTACTGTTCCTAAGTTGGATGTTCTAGCAAAACTGGATTCTGGAAACAGCGCACTGTTCCCTAACCAAAGTCAGCCTACGTTAACTAATAAATTCTGATTTTTATTTTTTAGTTAATGTATTTAAATTAATTTGTTGCATTTATTTATTATATTTAATTGGCAAAAAGTTTTTAAAAATTTCTTTTTGTATGAATTTCCAAATAAAGATCCTTTATTTTAGGATCTATTTTTAGTAAATATTGGATTTGCTAAAAATAGAAATAGTGGTTGTTGAATGGGTCTTAGCTATTATTTTTAACCGGTCTTTACTTTTAATAATAGGTTATCGTGTCTAGTTTTATTAAGTATAACCGTTTCTAAAAATAGCAAAAACGTTCCAGCAGTTAGTACTGGAACAGGAACTGCTGAAGAAACTGCTGATTAAGGGAACAGCGGTTGATATTAGGAAACAGCGGTTATTATTAGGAAACAGCGGTTATTATTGCTTTAACCGTATGTTTGATTTATTCAAGGCTCATGGAAATAACCGTTTGATAGTGTAATCCACATTTTTCCCATGATCTTTTGATAGGGAATAATGGATTGGATATTTCTCTATTTTTAGAGATTTTATTTTTTTTATAAATAGCTACGAACTCGGCTGTTCCTAAGTGCATGCATTGAGAGAGAAAAAAACGTATAAACTTTTTTCATGCGATTATTTTTGGAAATACTATAAGAAATATTTTGCTTTTAAAATTGCCAATTAATTCATAATATTTTCTTGTGCAACTCATTGATTTAGTTTAGAGAATTTCATTCCCTTTGTAAGGGTTTTTGAGAGAACTTGTAATTAGACTCGGGTGAGTCTAAGGGGGGAATTATATAGCTTTGAGTGAAGCTATTGAGGTGTTTAGCTTTTAGTAAAGCTAAGTTTCTTGCTTTGAGTAAAGCAATTTGAGAGAGAAGAGTTGGCCTAGTAGATTCGCTTCGAGTGAAGTAAGGTGTTTATTGTAATTGTAACTAATTGCCTTAAACATAGTGGAGTTTTTAGAAATCCCAAGGGGTCGTGGTTTTTCCTTCTGTTTAGGCCCAGAAGGTTTCCACGTAAAAATCGTGTGTTTCTCTTTTATTATTTTTCTCTAAGTTTAAGCTTTATTTATTTTACTCACTTCCGCAAAAATAGGGCATAAACGCTTAAACTAGCAACAACAACAATTCACCCCCCCTCTTGTTGATGTTCCCGTTCCTAATTGAGTCAACAGATTTCTTATATAAAATTATAGTCCAAAATACAATAGTGTAATAATAATTAAAGTGAAGAGATACTCAAATTAAAAACAACAATTCAGACACTATTTCAAAATACACTTTATTTTAATTAAGATTGTGATAAATCAAAGTTCTAAAGTTTTTTAGTCTTTATTTTTAAACAATAAGATAAGATCTAATTTAAAAGTGATTTTATGTAGATTAATTTTAACAATTCAAACACTACTTAGAAATACATTTAAATTAAGACTCATTTCTTTTTGAATGTTGTGTTCTTATTTACTTGAAAAGTTTATTGTTTAGGGAGTATAATGCTACTGTATATGGTAGGATTTTGATGGTTATTATTCCACTAATGTTGAATGATGTTATTACGATTATATTTTTCTGTCATTAGCTATTGAAAAACTTATATAGGGTTTATGTTCAATGTTGCTGTATATTGTATTGCTATTATTTTTTCAATAATAATTGTGATGATCAATCTCAAACACTACTACTATTTTATTTTCACTATAATATTAATGATTAATGTGCTTTAAATGTAGGGCGGAGGCTGAAGTAAATAACTTAAAGCTAAAGAAAGTAATTTATATTGCTTCATATAAGCATTTCAAGATTAAGTTAACTCTTATTTATATTACTGTAATGATCACGGGTGAGACGGTTGTAATGCCTTATTTCTTAACAATAACAATATTTTAAAATCATAATTAGAGAGTAAGGATGAGCAATGAACTCAGAAGGTTATCTAAGGAATAATAATTGAATGAACCACTAAGAACTAAAAAGAAAAGCCTATTTAAGAAGTTATATATAATAGAACTTCAGAAATTCAAATGGAACCTATTGTTTGTGAAATCCATAAAGTAGGTTAATGAAGTAGAATACTTCATTTCAATAGTTATGAACTAAGTTCAAAGAAGTTTTAATGCGTAGTAGGAAGAGTGTTCAAAAGCTGTGGACAATACAGCTAGCCCAAAAAAAATCAAAACAAAATTTCGGTTGATGTTGTCATCTGAGATGTGTCACACTCGAGCTATTCAAAGTCTAATCGGTGACGCACATGAAGATCGCGTTCTTCCGCACTTGGTGTTGGTGTATTCACTGAAGATGATGAAGCAATCAAAGATGGATCCGTACTAGGTGTCTGTGAGATAGCCTGATAAAAAAGTTGAGCTAGGAGTCAAAAACATCCGTGGACTGGCTTCCTTCGAAGACGGTGAAGAATCAAGAAGATTTTTTTCTTTTGGCTCTACATTCTCTGATGAAATGTTGTATTCGATTTAATTTGCTTAGGATGTGCTTGAAATTCTTGTGATGCAGTAGGTTCAAATGCAATCGATTTCAACACCCACTTTAAGACGCCATTTTTAGATAGCGCAGTTGTAGGCCCTATTTCAATGCAAATTGCCTTATCTTTTAATGAGTTTGTTATCTCTTCATTTGCAGTAATCTCGTCCTGATTATGTGAACATGTATATATATATATATATATATATATATATATAAATATATATATATATATATATATATATATATATATATATATATATATATATATATATTAATACTTATGTTTACGAATATGCATTAAAAAAATGTAGAATTAGAATTCTTACATAGGTTGTGGGAGCATATAAATCATCAATGCTTTTTTTCCAAATAGCTTTGCAACAACATTATTGAAGACTATGAGATTAATACAACCTGTGTTATGCACAGCATCGAATGTTACAGCTAACCAGCAATGTGATAAAAGCAAAAGTAAGATGCGGGAAAGATGAACATCAATTCCAATTCCTTGTTAAGCAATCAACGGGAGCGCAAATGATACACATCAAAGATAAACAATAAATAGTTAGCACAGTTGTTTATCTAAGGCATGTTTAGTTATGCAGAAAGGAAAAAAACATAAACAATAAACATAATGAATTTCCATAAATTATGATACTTGAGTACAGAAACGGCGTCTTTCTTATGACATCATTGACAGCTAAAGAGTTTATACTTGTTGGTGTCTGTTTTCTTGTTGCATGATTCGCATCCTAAAAATTTGCGAATGTCGTCATATTTGCAACATGAGACGAATGCTTTGATACAATTCCGCTGATCTTGGATTGTGTTCTTAGCCTACATAGTGTAAAAGCATTGTATCTTCTTAGAGTTTATTTATTCCACAAGTAAAACAATGCGCTTCTATTGATGATGTAAGTACTCTAATCGTGGTAAAAAAAACTGAACTCCAAAAGTTAAGGTAGCTACGATAAGCAATGGAAATTATGAAGTTGTACCTTTTTGTTCTTAATATAATCAATTGTTGTGTAGCGGTGCTGTTGTGGTTGTATTCGGGTTTGCTGAATCTGTGTCTTTCTTTCATCCAGTGAGCCTTTATGTGTTGAGGCCCTATATAAAAAGAAAGCCTTGCTAAGATAAAGCATTATAATTTAAGTAGAGGAATTAGTTCAGCCTAACAACAATAGTGGTTTTAATAATTGTATGCATTAAGTGAACCCAAAGGAACATGCAGTATATTAAAAATGAATAAATAGACTAAATGTAAAACGAACCAATGGCTGAGGTGTTTTGGCTTTTCCCAAGCTGGTGTCACTATGAAGGTGGAGGACATTGTTGTTGATAAGTCAAAGCCTATTATGGTTAAAAGAAAGGTGGCCATGGCAACAAAAACAGTAAATACACATGGTTACACAAGATAGGCATAGAATATAACCACAAATTACAAGAAAAAAGATATTGGGCCACAAATATATTGAGTTATGGGCTACAAAATACATTTTGTGGCACATAGTCCATATTAGGCGAAAAATATATAAAATGTGGCACAATTTGAAATATTGGGTGTCAAAATGCAATAATGATGCCTATAAGTCTACCTATGTGCTACAGCATTAATATTTTTGTTGCCCAAAATATTATTATGCACAACATTATTAAAAGTTATGGCCAAACTAATTATAAAAAAATCGCAAAATTCAGATTTTTACTTCCCTCCATATACCAAAATTTTCAATAAAAATTAAAATGAACCAACTCCCTAAAATTTCTCTACCTTCTCATCCCACTCGGCACTCAGTACTCACACAAAACTTCCCATATTCTCCACTTCTATTCTAATTTCAATAATGGAATTTTGAAAGACCCTTTCAATTGGTAAGGATTCATCTGCCAAAAAATTTTGGAATTTTAAAAGCGCCTCCATTGTTTCGGACCATTACCTTCGATTTTCGGCTTACTTGAGAAAGTGTTAAGGCATTCATCTATCAAGACTACAGATAATGATGATGTTGTTGCCTAATGTGTTTACTCAAGGCTTGCTCATGATCAGAAGAGGCTTCCAAGTATTAGAGGGTTGCTATGCATCAAAATATTAGTTGGCTTAGTTTAGGATTGTGTTTAGGTGTAGTTTGTTATTAGTTTGTTATAGGTTGTTATAACTAACATAGGATTAGTTATTTATGCACACGTGTGTTCTTTATTTCTTCTCTTGTATAGATATAAGTCCTAGTACTTGTAAAGTTGTATTCATTTTATTCTGTTTAATCAATAAAAGATTTCTTCTGTTTTCTTTGCTTTTCCCTTCTCTTTTGTCATGGTATCCGAGCCTTATGCTCTTTGAAAACCTTTCTTCTGTTCTTGCATCCTCATACCCCTCTCCTTTTCCTTCTTTGATGATTACAATGGTCAGAATTAATCACACTAACAGTGCAAATCCTACATCAAATTAGTCTAGTGTGTATTTTTTACACCCAACTGAATCAGGGCAGAAAATCATTACAAAGATCTTCAATGGAGTGGGTTTTAAAGATTGGTAGAGGGCAATGGTGATAGCACTATCTGGCAAGAACAAGATGGGGTTTGTAGATGGGTTAGTAAAAAGATCCAAAACAAGCACTGTGAATGCTAAAGCTTGGGACAGAGTTAATAATGTTGTCATGGGTTGGCTACTATCTGTTATTGATGAGAAGATAGCAAATACTCTTCAATGGCTAAAAACGGCTAAAGACATATGGGATGAACTTGAAGAAAGATATGGTCAAACTTCATGTGCACAACTTTTTTCAATCCAAGAAAGGACCAGTTGGCCATGCAATCCTTAGATGAAAGTGTAGAGAGTTCCTTCACCAAAATGAAAGGTCTATTCGATGAGTTGGACAATCTGGATCCAACTCCTGCTTGTGTTTGCTTAGGATGTAGCTGTGAAGTGAATTAATAGATTGTCAAGATACAACGCTCAAGAAGATTGATGGAATTCTTGATGAAGATGAGCCCTAAATATCAACATATCAGAAGCAACATTTTGATGATGAAGGCGCTTCGCTCAGCAGCTGAGGCATATAGAATATTGATCCAAGAACAAACACATCAGGAACTTAGCAAAAAACATCAAGTGAAGAATAAGAAACACCCATAGCCTGCAGAATTGACAATAAGAGGAAATATGGGGACAAAGGCAAATTTATGCAGAACAAGAAAAGAAGTTACTATTGTGATCACTGTAAAGTTCAGGGACATAGTACGGAAAGATGTTGGAAAATCCATGGTTCTTCTGTAAATTACAGACCAGATACATGGAGAAAAGATACTATTGGGAAAGCAAATGCTGTGCATAACAAAACTTAACTTAAAGAAAGACATATTGAGCCCAAGTTGACTCAAGAACAATATAGTAAGGTAATCTTGCTTAACACACAACCTGATCATAACAATGACAAAGAACCTTCAATGGCAGCCTCTGCACATCTTAAAGGTAAGTTTTGTTTAAATGTTTCAAAGCACTCTAGATGGATTCTTGATAGTGGAGCATTTGTGTAACACCCTGAGATTTTCTGGCGTCATTAATTAATTTTTAATAACTTTTGGGGATTTTATAATTATGTTAAATTAATTTAAAAGTAGTTTTAATAAACTCCTTTCATATACGAATTTAAATATTAACATTTTTTTATACTAAAAAATACAATTATGATTTCTAAATGAAGAGGTTCGAATTAAAATAATTATTTTATTTAAAATGTGTGAGTACACGAAGGTGAGTCTTTTTTTAGTTGGGCCTCACAAGAAAATGAGCCTAGGTAAATAAATAAATAAATAAGTGTATAAATAATAAATGACTAGGGTTTGAATTTAGAAATGAAATCACTAATGATGTGTGTTTTATGCTATGTTTTGGGTGGTGCTATGATTGATTGAATAACCTTAAAAGTTGTTTTGAAACTTAGTCGATTGATTGTTGTTGTGATAATTAGTAATGGTGATGATTGTAGCTGATTATGGAAGTGATTTTGGTTGTTAATTTGAGAATAATAGTTACTAATTGTTGTGGTTTCATTGTTGCGAATTACAAGTACCCTTATTAGGTTGTTATTGAAGTCATAATGCCTAATGTTAGTAAGGCTATGAACATAGTGTCAGCTTGTTTAGAATGGGTGATAGTGGTTACTTGGGCATTTAGTTTGGTATGGCAAAGTAGTTAAGGGAACTTATTAGTTCTACTCATAACTTATGTAGGTGCTCATTTCGTAAGAGGAAAGTAGAGCCTTAGTTGGGTGATTTTGTGACTTTTGATCGTGCAGTGATACTTACAGGTACATATACGCAGTAACTAACCCTTATATGCAATTTGCTTTAAGACATTATTGTTTATTGTGATAATATACATTGCATTGAAACTATGAGATACTAGTGAATACAATTTATATGAAGAGCTATCGATTATGAAATCCTTGCACTTAGAATAGCTATAGAGAATGAGAGTGTTACTAGGAGGCGGGGAACACTCCCTTATTTATCTAAGAATTGGATTATGCCTTACTTGGAGTTAGAATGACTCCCTTAGAGGTGAATTTCATATTTTGTTGAGTGGCTCAGTGGGTTTTGGCGTGCCCCTATCCCAGGGCGCTCATTAATAGTCGAAAGTGGAAGTTATTTCCATCTGATAAAGTATTAGATTATGATTAGCTGGCGTGACTCAACTGGATTATGTCCAGTTGATTTAGTAGTCCCCTAGGTGAGGTTCGACAAGACCACTGTAAGGGGGGTATGAGCATGCTTGGGTCACTGGGCTCCGGATGGCTGATACCGCCCCATGACTGAGGTGTTACCATGCGGGCCTTGCAAACCCCAATATGGTGGCCTCTTCACTGGTTTAGTACCCCAGTGTGTTAGTTTTTCCCGAAGGTAGGACCCGACAAGGTTAGCTGGAGGGGGCATGAGCTCATACTTTGCCATGGGCGCCAGATGCCCGATAACGCCCTTGGCCGTGTCACTATGCCAAGAAGTAGAGAAAGATCCACTGATAGAAAGTTATTCAGTGATAGGAAGTTTATTCATTGATCGAAAGTTATTTAATGATAGAAGGTTCATTCTTTGATAGAAAGCTTACACATTGATAAAAAGTTTACTCTTTGATAGAATATTACTCATTAATAGAACATCTACTTATTGATAGAATAGTTTATGCTAGTGAGAAGTGTGCCTAAGTTAAGTTACCTCAAGGGTATTACAGACTACGATCACAATTACCTTAAGATAGACAAGCTCTATAAGGTCATGTGTTGGGTATTCTGTTAATGCCTTGGTCGATTTGATACTATACGTGTTTCAAGAGTTTATGTTTGAAAAGAGGAGCGTGAAGACCTGCATTTTACCAAGAACACATGGTTCGGGTTGGAAAGAACGTAATGAAATTAAGAAGTATAAGTGGCCGATAAACGGTTACTGTCTATGCATGTGTCTTATGAAATCATCTTATGTTGTTTTATAATATAATGTTATCTAGTAGTTGGCCTTATTATATTTGATGCTAGTTACTGACGTGTACGTGTTTCTGTTTATGTTTGATTGTTAATGACATTCTATGATTGTCTTGCTATGACACATTGGCCTTTGGTCTAATGTCGAGCAGCAGGAGAATCATAGACAGGCGTAGCAGGTATTGGAGCTTCTTTTGCATTGCATTGCATTTGGGGAGAGTGATGAGGGCGAAGCATAACCTGTGTCATACCGTTATCTTTCGATTTTGTAGCTTTTGTTATCTTTTGTAAACTTTGGTTGTATATGTTTTGTTATGAGGCCTTGTGTCCTCCCTTGTATAATTGTATTTCCGCCGCGTAGTTCATAACTCTGTATGGTTTTAAAGAGTTAAATCATTTTAAAACGCAAACGTCGACACTGGAACCACGATCCATGCTTGGCATGTTGATTTGAGAAGCCGGCGACGAATCATTCCACCGTGGTGTGAGATTTTAAAGGCAATGATGCCTTAGATTAGTTTAATGTTTTTATTTTGTTAAGTGCTCTACCACATGTTCGATTTTAGGAAGAAATGCTGCCGAAATTCCACTCACCTTTTTAAGTTAATATTTAAAATTTATCCAAATTCTTTTCCTTCTCTTTTATGTAACACCCGAATTTCCTCCCGTCCTTTACGGTTTTGGTTTCTTTAAGTGGTCGGAAATTAAGGGGTGTTACAATTTGATCACATCTATTGTGATATCTCTTTATTCAAAAAACATGATGTTCTTAAAGGAAAACAAAACACGATTATTATTCTTGATGGTGCATAGGTTAGGGTAAAATTCATAGGAACTGTTTGGTTGAATAATGGTCTAAGATTAAATAGGGTGTTATATGTGCCAGATTTCAAGTACAACCTAATCTCTGTGCACAAACTGTGTTTAGATAGAATCATTAAAATTAGCTTTGTTGCTGATATGTGTGTTATGCAGGAGGCTTTGAAGAAGCCTTTGCTTCTTAGTAAGTTGAAAAACAACCTCTACTTTGCTAAAGAAAAACTTGTTCCTATAGCAAAAGAAGATTTTTTGAAGCTATATGGTACACCTATTATTGAAGGCAGGAATAAAGTCACATACAAATCTATTGTATATATGCAAGAAAAGATGACACAAAATTTAGAGAAGATCAAACTATGGCATCTTAGGCTACGACATATGCCATTAAGTAGACTACAAATTATGTTTTCAAATTTTCAATGTAAAGATTGTGATAAAAACTTCTTATTATGTACTGTTTGTCCCTTGGGGAAACAAACAAAGAAACCTTTTCATAGAAGTTCAATAAAAACTACAGATTCTTTCCAATTAATTCATGTTGACCTCTAGGTTCCTTTGAAATTTAATACAAGATTGAAATGCAATAATTTTTGCACTATTGTGGATGATTTCAAAAGATACACATGGGTGATATTCATCAAGAATAAGAGTGATTTTTTAAAAGTGTTCAAAACCTTCTATGAGCTTACTAAGACTCAATTTGGTAAACAAATTAAAATTTTAAGAACTGATAACGCTCATGAGCTTAATAAGGGTGAAACTCTAGCCTTTTACAAAAGTAAGTGCATTCCACATCAATCATGTTGCACAGAAACTCCACAACAAAATGGGGTGGTGGAGAGGAAACACAAACACCTTTTGGAGGTGGCTAGAACTTTATATCGTCAGTCTAAGATTCCATCAATGTTTTGGGGGGACTGTGTGCTCAGTGCAGCACACACAATTAATAAAATGCCCCATCATACCTTTGAATGACATGACACCACGTGATAAATTATATGGAGTCAAACCATCATATGATATACTTAAGGTTTTTAGATGTTTATGCTTTGTTTCCACCCTAAAAAAGGATATAAATAAATTTGATGAGAGGGCAGACTCTCTTGTGTTTTTATAGGGTAATCCCAACATCAAAAAGGTTATAGAGTATATAACCTCAAAACAAAAAATGTTCTAGTGTCTAGAGATGTGAAGTCTCATGAAAAGTGCCTTCCTTACAGATTCAGTGCCTCTGATAAAACCACAATACAAAATATCTTTGTGCCTAAGTCTAATTTACCTACACAAATTTCTAATATCCTTGATAATGACAAGTCGGATCTCTTGATACTTACTATTCACCAATAAAAGAACAACCAAACCATGATAGCAGTGAACTGCAACATCAGAATTCTCATGATAATACACATTGTAGACAAGAAAGAATGAAGAAATGTCCAGAATATTTAAAGTACTATCATTGTAATTCTGCTGCACATACACATTGGTGCAACCTGATTAGTTTTTGTGCACTTTTAAACAAGCACAGAGAAAAAGTTAAGATTATTCAAGGGTATGAGGAGCCCAACACCTATGCAGAAGCCTCTACAGACCCTAATTGGGTAGACGCAATGCATAAGGAAATCAAAGCTCCGTCAGATAATCACACTTGGAATGTTGTCTCCCTACCACACAATAAAAAACCCATAGGAAATAGATGGGTATATAAAGTTAAACTAAAGTCAGGTGGTACCTTAGAGAGGTTTAAAGCAAGGTTGGTAGCTAAGGGTTACAATCAAAGGCAAGGAGTGGATTATGAAGAAACCTTCTCCCCAGTAGTCAAAATGGCTACTGTTAGGTGCATCCTTGCAGTTGCAGCCAGACATGATTGAATTCTCCATCAATTGGACGTGAAAAATGCTTTTCTTCATGGGGAGATTTGCATGAGGAAGTCTATATGACCATGCCTCAAGGAATACCTAATCCAGAGAATAAGGTTTTTTTGTTAAGAAAGTCTTTATAAAGCAAGCTTCCAAGCTGTCGCATGAGAAGCTTGTCATAGAGCTAAAAGCCTTGGGTTTTACTCAATCAAAAAATGATTTCTCATTGTTTATTAATAAACAGAAGAATACCATCACCATTATGGTAGTGTATGTTGATGATATTCTCTTCACAGGGAATGATAATCTTGTTATCAAGCAGATTAAACACCATTTGGATAAGGTATTCACCATAAAAGATTTGGGCAAGCTTCATTTTTTCTTGGGTATAGAATTTGACTATACCAGCTAGGAATGACCCTAACTCAACAAAAATATACAAGGGACCTCTTGAAAACAAGTGGTGTCACCAAATTCAAGCATGTAGTGACTCCTCTGGCATTGAATTTGAAACTCAATAATTCTGATGGAGAAAAACTTCAAGATGCTTCAACTTATAGGAGCCTTGTTGGAAAATTGAATTTTCTTACATATACAAGGCCAGATATATCTTTCATTGTTCAAACTTTGAGTCAGTTCATGCAAGACCCTAGGAGTACACATTGGCAAGCTTTGCTCCATACATTGAACTACATAAATTCTACATGTGGCCAAGGCATTATATTGAAGGGAAGTGACAAAGTGGTGTTACAAGTCTATACTGACTCAGATTAGAGAGCATGCCCTACCACAAGGAGATCGATATCTGGTTATCTAGTGCTGTTAAGAACTTCTCCCATAAGATGGAAGTCTAAGAAGCAGCCTATAGTCTCCAAATCCAGCTCAGAGGCTGATATATAGGGCCATGGCGAATGCAGCCTCTGAGATTACCTAGTTGGTTAGGTTACTTAAGGATCTTGGTGTTGAAAAACTTGAACCTGTTATCTTACACTGGGATAGTCAATTAGCATTTATATTGCAAAAAATCAAGTGTTTCATAATAGAACGAAACACATTGAGATAGACTGCCACTTTACTAGAGATAAGGTCTTATTCAACTATTTTATTTACCCACTCAAGATCAGCTGGCAGATATACTGACAAAGATTCTTCCTTCCTCACAGTTCAATCATCTTTTGGCCAAACTAGGAGTTAGTAAACCACCTCCTAGTTTGAGGGGGATATCAAGACTACAGATAAAGATGATGCTGTTGGCTAATGTGTTTGCTCAAGGCTTGCTCATGATCAAAAGAGGCTTCCAAGTATCAGAGGGTTGCTGTGCATCAAAGTATTAGCTGGCTTGGATTAGGATTCATTTTAGGTGTAGTTAGTTATAGATTGTTATAACTAACTTAGGGTTAGTTAGTTATGCACACGTGTGTTCTTCTTAATTTCTTTTCTTGTATATAAATAAGTCCTAGTACTTGTAAAGTTGTATTCATTTCATTCTGATTAATCAATAAAAGATTTCTTCTGTTTTCTTTGCTTTTCTCTTCTCTTCTGTCATCATCTGTTTTTAGTAAGTATTTCTGACCATCACCATCATTATGTTCAATAGTTTACAGTAACTTGTTAAATCCAACTGAAGTTACGAGTGAAGAATTCATAATCAATTTGATCTCTCAATTCCGAATAATCAATTCCTAAAGATTTTATAATCTATTTCATTATTTTAAAATGAAGTAATTAATTTGATAAACTTGTGATAAAGCAAATTGCAGAAGTCTGTAAAGTTCTGATAATTAGTTTACATTACTGAATTTTGTGAGTATTTTAAAACCAACAACCTAATGTAACCTTTGGATAATTAATTTACATTTCTCATTCCAAATTAACAATCGGAATTCGTAAACTTCTTCTAATTAATTTACATTACTGAATTTAATCAACATCCTAATGTAACCTAATGTAAATAACAAATCGGAAAGGGCCACCATTATTTTGGAATGAAGTATTTGGAATCAAGATTTAGTTTAAAATTGTTCAGAATTATCAAGCCGTGGAATCTATGATTTACTTACTAAATTTTGTAATTAGGGATCAATTCGTAATTAGGGATCAGCGTATGTGTTATGTGTATCGAAATCACTAAATTTAAAATCTTGTTTCAATGGTGGTAGTGGATTACTTCTTTTAATAGTGAATCACATCATTTGATTTACTTAGGGTAGCATTTGTAGTGAAAGAGTTTTCCCTCCTAGATGAAATTGAAAGGTTGAAGCAAGAAATAATAGAAAAAGAGAAGAAATTCGAAAGAGAGAACCACTTAAAGCAAGAGTTGATAGTCGAGATAGCAAGATTGATGCATGGTTCATCCTAAATTGATATGTAAATATGGCTTATAATCCATATTTATCGTTTTGATTTACTAAACTCCTTTATGAAAAATATAAGTAGAGCGATACACTTAGTTGCATCCGGGGAAGTCACAATTCCTATCTATTTATTTCTTGTGAGGATTTTGGGTTGATTAGTCTCTTTATCTCTTGGAGCAATCATATATTAAATAAGTTACCCAACTCTTAATAAGTTCCTTCCATATGATACTCAATAATGTAGAGGTCATATCGTTGAATTTCACAGTTAGATCTCTTTCTACTATTTTATTAACTTTGGCTCGAAGTTTGTTGTTCGTACACTGTGCTTAAAGGAACAATACTCATCGAAAGGTATTACTAAGGAGTTTTTGTTAAAAAGAACTAGTTGCTAAACCCACGCTAAATTCTTAAAAATGAATAATATGTCGATTGCACTAAAGTAGTTCCATATACTGTTTATTACACCATATTCTTTTATCCTTTGCATTTTTTAGTGATTTAGTATAATTATGTATGTGGTTGTTTTTTCAGGTGTTTTTAATTGGAGGTCTCATTACAAGATGATGATGGTTGAATATTGGATACATTTGTTAACAGCTTGGTGTTAAGAGTTTTTTAGACCTTTACCTTGGTTCTTTTAAATGCATTTTTTCTTTCATTAGAATTCTACTTAGGCAGGTAGAGTATATGTCCATGTATATAGTTTGATACGGGATGTAACTTTTCTTTTGAGTTGTAACTTTTTTCTTAAGGATTTATAATACTTAAATTGCTAGAAACATTATATTTCTATTATTGTTAATTATTATATTCGTTAGTCTTTGTTGTTGGTGTTTAATATTTTAATTTATTACAAGATTATCAAAAGCAATGTTTGATATGAAATAACCTATTATTAGAGACGTTTATATTATATTGTGGACCATAAATAAAAGCGTTTTCCAAAACTTTTATAACAAGGTTTTATAATCTTTGAGCCACAAAATAGTTGTTGCCCATGGTATTATATGAGCGACAAAATCACAGTAATGCCCAAAGTATAAGCGACAAATAATTTTGAACATTGGGCCACAAAAATTATGAAGCCTCAAGGTGTTAATTGGGTGACAAAATCAATCTTGGGCGATAATTAAAATGAACATTGGCCTTGAGAGTACAAGGTATATATGGGGCACAAATTAGTTGTGATGCTCATACTCAATCGCCTAGGGCGGCAAGCACAAAATTGACGCCCACATTTATATTCATGGGAAACATCGATTGGGCCACAATCATAGTGACAATAAATTATATGTCGCCCTTAGTATGGGCCATACTTTTCAATACTTTGTGCCACACTTTTAGTTGTCGCCTAAAGTCATTTTTCTTGTAGTGATATTGGAGTGATGCGTAACCTTTGTGTAAAGTAACTTTTATTGAAGTAAACCCAATAATAGTATATGATAATGGTATTTCTTTGAAGAAATCGGCCATATCATTCCATATAGAGACTGTTAAGGGTTGATGAGAACTGTTTTATTAATAAACATGAAAACACAATGTATGTTATTAGTATTAATCCATGAAATGAAAAACCACTTTTGGTTTATAGAATACCTGTGATCTGTAATAAGAATCTCACACATATTGTTTTGCTCGCCAAAAGCTCCATTTACTGTGCGTACATCGTTAACAAACAAGACAATGCCGAGTACATTTGAAAAATACAAAAGTGTCATCTTTTCTATAAACATTAACAGAGAAAACAACATGCGAGCAAGCACATTTTAATAAGAGAGTAAAACTTAATATATAGGTGTATTAAATCTATTTATATGTAAGGAAACGTTATGTTTCTAGACTATATATGTCATAAGGAGTTGCAGGACGAGCATTTGCTGAGAATGTATGGTACGCTGGTCCAGTGGAACAGAAAGAAGAATCATTGGGTTGCACCACTAGTGGAAAAAAACGTATTTGCTGCGGTTTTTGTATATTCGCAGCAATAAATAGGAAAAAGAATTGAAAAAAAAACAATTAATTGCTGCGGTTTTGCTAGGGACTGCAGCAAATAACCCTTACACAATAGCTTAATTGCTGCGATTATCAAGGGGGCCCGCAGCAAATAACGTTACAGCAAAATGAAAATACACATGAAGAGCATTAATTGCTGCGGTTGATGCCCTGGACCACAGAAAATAGCCTTTGGAAATAAAATTTACACATAGCATATACAGTACAGTATCATAAAAACGAACCCGCCATTTCTTTTTTCACAAAACTCTTCTACAACGTACACTATACACTTTTTTTCGTTCTCTCAAGCCCATTGAAAAAACGCTTCATCTTCAACATCATCTTCATCTCCTTCGTTGCTCTTCTTCATCTTCATCTTCATCTTCAAAGTTCTTCATCTTCATCTGCAAACTCTTCTTCATTGTTCTGTGTGATAACAGTTCTTCATCTTCTTGGTTCATAAACCCACAAAATTTAATACTTGGGTCTTGTTCATCTTCAAAACCCACGACATTAAGGTATTTTTTCTCCTTTTAATTTGTTAAGCATTTATGTTTTGCAAGATATTCATGAAAAAACTCGAAAATTATGGCAACCGTTTGTATATATACTAATTTTGTTTCTCTGTTTTTCGTTGTAGATAACATAACCCACGAAATCAAGGTAATTATACTTATTTTACTAATTTGCAAGTTCATATCTTTATTGTTTAACATGTAATTTGGTAATGTTGTGAATTTTTGTTTGAATTGTTATTTGCAAATGATATGTACTGTTTTGCTTTTGCTTGTACAGTGTTCGTTTGTACTATGTTCGTTTCTTGCTGCTGTCAAACAGAAGGTAAATCCTTCTAGATTCCTTTTTTCTTTTCCTTACTCTTTATGCTCTTGTTTATATAAAATTAATTTCATTGACATATATCCATTTGCATATTCTTATTATCATGTGCTAAATCCTAAATGTTGATGAATCATGAAAATTTATATGAGTTAATTTGATGAGTTCTTAATTGATAAACTTATGAAAAATGTGTTACTAGTGAGTTATGTGATAATGAGGATTTAAGTGTGGATTACAATTTTGGTGGTAGATTATTCTAATGACTTGATTTTGTTTAGTTTAGTATTCTTGGATGTGGCAGTAGTCTTTTTGAATATTTCTAATAGGAAAAATATTGGTTTAGTTTAATTTAATAGTTTATGAGGGTAGTAGTCTTTTTGTTTAGTTTAATAGTTTATGCTTGTTAATTTGATGGCCAAGGAGGAATTAAATGGAGCTAGTATGCGTAAAGTTATCATGATGATTTTGGTGGATACAAATTCAAGAGATAGGGTAGATGTCTTTGAAAATTGTTGATATTGGTGAATGTATTGAATAATTATTGTTTCTTGAATGGATTAGGAGAGTCTCACGAAAATCATTGTTTTATTTAAGTGAATAGTTTGACAATAAGGAAGAGATTATTGGACTTGGTATGTATATGAAGTATGTATATTTAGGGTTAAATAGATTTGGAATAAATAAGAGTATATTTTTTTAGGGTTAAATATGTTTGTTATAAATAAGTATATATGTTTAAAAGTTGTGTATTAATTTTGTTTTAAATTAATTAATCGCACTAATTAGGATGACAAAAGATCGTTCTTGGATGTATGGAAGCATTGAATCGTCGGAATTTATTGATGGCGTATTAGAATTTTGTAGTATTGCGGTTGAACATCAAGTTAGGATGGGGGGGAGTTGGTTTTTATTGCCCATGTGTCAGTTGTGGCAATGTATCAAAGGTAGATAGTGTTGATATCCTTAGGGAGCACATACTTCGACGTGGGTTTAGGCCTCAATATCATGTTTGGGTTTGGGATGGTGAGGAGGGAGTTTACAAAGAGAAAAGTGTTGTTGAAGACGCCAATAATGTGGCCGATGTCAATGAGGATGTAGTAGATCATGTTGATGGGTATGAGACAGATGAAGAGAATGTCGATGAGGATGTGGATCGTGTTGATGAGATGATGGAGGGAGTCGAGGATGAGTTAGGAAAACGTCCTCGTGTTTTTGACTTGTTGACAGAGGCTTCTCAAAAGTCTTTGTACCCTGGATGTACAAAGTTCACCAAACTAACAGCAGTGTTGACAAATTTCAACATTGAGTCAAAGTTCAATTGGAGTGACGCTAGTTTCACAATGTTATTAGAAGCATTAGGTGAGATGCTTCCTGAGGGAAATGAACTTCCAAAGTCGACATATTATGCCAAAAAGCTCAAGTGTCCTTTCGGCTTAGAGTACCAGAAGATTCATGCGTGTCCGAATGATTGTGTGTTGTATCGGAATGAAAACGAGAACTTAGAAGAGTGTCCTAGGTGTGGGTTATCGCGCTACAAGCGTAAAGGGGCACGGGATGCTAAAGGGCCCCCGGCTAAGGTATTGTGGTATCTTCCAATAATACCTAGATTCAAGTGCTTGTTTTCTATAAAGAAAGATGCGTTAAATTAGAGGTGGCATGCAGATAGGGTGAAGAAAGGTCACTTGCTCACACATCCATCTGATTCTCCGGAGTGGAAGAGTATTGATAGCTCGCATAAGACTTTTGGGGATGAGGTTCGTAATTTAAGGCTCGGACTGTGTACGGATAGAATGAACCCATTCGGCAATCTTAGTTCTCAACATAGTACTTGGCCGGTACTTTTAGTGATCTATAATTTGCCACCTTGGTTGTGTATGAAGCGTAAGTACATAATGCTTTCGCTTCTTATCTCGGGTCCTAAACAACCTGGCAATGACATAGATGTGTATCTTGCACCTCTCGTTGAGGATTTGAGAAAGATGTGGGATGAAGGCGTTTCAGTGTTTGATGCATATGCTAATGAGGAGTTCACCTTGCGTGCAATGCTTTTATGCACCGTTAATGATTTTCCGGCATATGGCAACTTATCGGGGTATAAGAACAAAGGGAAGAAAGCATGCCCAATATGTATCGATGACATGGAATCCACGTGGATTCCTAAGTGCAAACACGTATTCATGCACCATCAAAAGTTCCTCCCACGAGACCACCAATATCGTAAGAAGAAGAAGTTGTTCAACGGGGAGGTTGAGGACCGTGTAGCTCGTCGACCGTTGACCGGTTATGAGGTTTATGAACAGGTTAAGGGAGTTGAGACTGTATTTGGAAAAATGGGGCAAGTTGCAAGGGGATGAAGACCGATTATGGCAAAAAGAATCAATCTTTTGGAAGCTTCCATATTGGAGGGATCTACAAGTTAGGCATTGTCTTGACGTTATGCATATAGAGAAAAATGTATGCGATGCCATACTCAGGACTCTCATGAACATTCCGGGTAAGACAAAGGATGTTAGGGCCGTGCAAGATTGGTTTGAATGTAAGGGTCTTCGTCCAGAGTTGTGGGCACATGTTAAGGTGAGTAAGAAAAGAAATAGAGCTGATGAAGTTGGTGACAGTAAGAAGATGATGAGTAATGACAAAGTTTATTTGCCTCCAGCTTGCTACACATTGTCCAAAGCAGAGAAGCGAACATTTTATGAGTGTTTGTATGGCATTAAGGTTCCGTCTGGGTACTCATCCAACATGAAGAGATTTGTGAGCCTAAATGGTGAGCTGAAGTTGGGAAGCATGAAATCTCACGATTGTCATGTAATGATGTATGTGTTCTTACCAATTGCAATCCGTGGAATACTGCCAAAACATGTGAGATATGCTATTATCGAGCTATGTTCGTTCTTCAACACAATTTGTAGTAAAGTTCTTGATCCCTTTAAACTTGATGCACTTCAACTCGACGTGATTGTAACTTTATGCAAGTTTGAGATGTATTTTCCGCCTTCTTTCTTTGACATAATGGTTCATCTTATTGTCCATCTCGCTCGTGAGATCAAGCTTTTGGGTCCAGTTTTTTTAAGGTGGTGTTATCCTTTTGAAAGACACATGGGTGTTTTACAAAACAAGGTGAGGAATCCAGCACAACCCGAGAGGAGTATGATTCAAGGCACTGTGAGCGATGAGATTAGTAACTTTATAGCCGAGTATTTGGCCACGGCAAAGCCTATTGGACTTCCCACCTCTAGACATGAAGGAAGGCTTGAGGGAAAAGGAACAATTGGCTCCAAATCGGTCACACCTCCTCGACAAAGCCTTATACAAGCACACTTGTATGTGTTGCATCATATTCCGAAAGTTCATCCTTTTTTGAGTGAGCATTTTGATATATTGCGCAAAAAAACATCCTTATAAAGGGGATATGGCAATGATACAGTTGCATAACAAGACGTTTATTAATTGGTTTCATAATCGAATAATATGCTAAGAACTCAAGGGTGTATCCGAAATTGTTAAGTGGTTAGCTTTTGGTCCTCGTGATGATGTCAACAAATATGAGGGTTACGATGTCAATGGCTTCACATTTTGGACTGAGGGTCAAGACAAGAAGTCATCGTATGTACAGAATAGTGGGGTTTCTATTTTGGCGTCATCTGCATTTTACGCGAGTGCGAAGGATCAAGCACCGGTTGATGCTAAAGTGGTATACTACAGGCGGGTACATGAAATATGGGAGCTTGACTACTCTACTTTCAATATTGGTGTTTTCAAATGTAAGTGGATAGATAATAATCGACGATGCATAAAAAATGAAGACCCTTGTGGATTCACTCTTGTAGACTTAGCTCGTTTGCGTGATAGTGAGGAGTCATTCATACTAGCCACACAAGCCAAGCAAGTATTCTACATTGTAGACCCGTTTGATAAAAAATGATCTATTGTTGTACCGGGAAAAAGAAGCATCCTTGGTATAGGTGATGTTGAAGATGAGGAAGAATATGAAGCTTTTGAAGACTCCCCTCCCTTTATCAATCCAAAATCAGTGGATCAAGATGATGTAGATGATGTAGATGTTGGTTATATGCGTGTAGATCACACGGAAGGAAAACATTTTAATTAAGTGATTCACAAGGTATGAATTTAAAGCTTTTTAAAGTTTTTTTGGCACTTGGTTTGTTTTGCGCGAATTAATCTTTTATTTTTATATTATATTATAGGTTTTAAACGACATTGCAAGGGAAACACGTCCTTTGAGAAGTGGAGAGATGCGCGAATTAAAAGACAATATATATATATATATATATATATATATATATATATATATATATATATATATATATATATATATATATATATATATATATATATATATATATATATATATATATATATATATATATATATATATATATATGTACGTACATAATATTAAATTATATATACGAGCGAGAGTTTATTATTACAAAGAGATTATTGTTGACTATTTGTGATTATCATTGGATTAATCATTGTTATTACTTTGTATTATTATTGGATTATTAGAAGAATAAAACGAAAAAAGAAAAAAAATGGCAAGTATTTGCTTCGGTCAGAGGCAAAACCGTAGCAAAAAATGCCCACTTATTTGCTGCGGTTTTGCCTCTGACCGCAGCAAATACTCCGCCTTTTTTGCTGCGGTTTTTAACCGCAGCATTAAAAGTAGGACATTTGCTGCGATCACTATTGCTGGGGGCCAAAACCGCAGGAAATAATGGCAAAGAACCGCAACGAACGAGGTTTTTTGCACTAGTGCATGATGGTTCGGTTATTGAATGTCATTTGAAACAAGACAATCGCAGATTGTTGTATTGGACATCTTGTATTCTTGACTTTGCTGAATTAGATCTGCGTATGCTTCTCTATCGTCATCAAACAAGGTTGCCTTCATTAGATCACCCTAACATTATACGTCAATCAAAAATGAATATCTAATGCTGTAAAAACTGTGCGTCCTGCTGAAAGCAATTATGTTAATAAAATTCTTGCATACATTTTGGTCTTGAAGAAGTAGCCTTTGGTATTTTTTTTTACCGGGTAATTGAAACGACCTAGATTTCTCGATGACCTTGCATTTTACCGTGTGATCCGATTGTATGGTGTTAAGCTTATTAAATTTGACGTACTTTTGCTTCATGCTTGTCTAGGTTGTATATTAGATTGAGTGCGCACGGAAAGCGTAAAACCAATATTGTTGTTGAATTAGAATTTTTTATATTGTATGGTTAGCAACTAAAATTTCCAAAAATATTGTAAAACTATAAAATTAATCAATTCGTTGCACTCCATTAAAGTTCCAGATAAGGAAATCAAATCAAAACATGGAAATAAATCTGGAGACTCTAAATCGATTTTCAATCAACCTTAATACAATACAACTACTCTATGATTTAGCTCTTGAGATAAGAGCATGTACAATGGTACATCCTCTTAAATATTTATCTTTCTTTCTCTGTTTAATACATCATCATCTCTTTCATCCACAACATGTTTTACTATTTTCATCATTTTCCTCTTTAAATTTTTCCCAACATTCAAGTATCCTCTTATTTTTCTCTTTCCTACTTTGTATATACCCCACCATACAAATTTTTAATATTTTCATAATTTTTAATATATTATATTAATTTTATAATATTGATTTGATGATGTTAATTAATCTGTGGGTTCTCAATTATAAAATATATCGATAATTAATTAATTACTAATTATAAAAAATTAATGAAAAATTGACATTATCAATTGGTTATCAATAATGAAATGTAACGATAATTAATAATTAATTAAGACATTAAAAGATATTATCAAACAAGATATAAAAAATTGAAAAAAACATTAAAATTATAAAATGAAATTAGGAAACATGCCATGAAATTGAATTACGTAGAGTTTTTAAAATACGGATTAGTTAGAATACGAGCTTCCGAACTTTTGCCACAAGTGGTCGATCAAATCATTCTTCAAAGAAAAATGTGCTTGTCTATCACGAATCTCTTCTCTTGTAGCTAATAGTGTCGAAAAGTTGTGTTCGTCATATATCGCCCTGGCGTGACAGAAAATGTATCCATTGAGTTGATGTGATCCCAATGTAGTTGCATGGACTTTTGGAACCTTTCACGTATCTCATTGGGGTTCTCTTGCCGTGCTAACTCGATATATTTAACTATATCATTCCATAAGCTAACCTTTCTAGTGTTAGTTATTCGTTCTATATCTCCTCTCGCATTAATGTAGCTCAAAACAATTTATTTATCTTCAAGTATGCTCCAAGTCGCCCAATTGCCAGTCGTTCGGGTTGTAGTTTTCTTTTTAGCCATGGTAAAGACTTGTTGAGGAACCACTTCAGCATCTTCCTCATGTTTTTTTTCGAGACGTCTTGTTTCCCTCATTCCTGAAGTCGGAGTACCATTATAAGATCCTCCCCCCTTGGAGATTGCTCCATTTGTTGAGTTAAATTATCAGAAATGGGGAACGATGAAAGATATTGATTAAAAGATTGTTGAAACGGAGTAAATAGTTATTGGACATTTTGATTTAGAGGGGTGTAACTTTGATTAACTAGTCTCGCTTGATGTTCAAACCACTATAAAGCAGGTTGAAATTGAGGATTATGGAGAATATTTGGATCAAAAAAGGGCCAACATTTGAGTTATTTTGATAGTTTAGATAACTAAGAAAATTAAAATTTCCATAATTTGGGTTATTTGGATTTATAATCATTATTATAATAATATAAAAAATTAATATGAGAAAGTAAGCTCTAATATGAGATAATTATATTAATTATATCTAGTGAGAGAAAATGACAAAATTTAATGTGAATGTAAAATATGAAAATTTAAGTTCATTTTATAGAGAAATAAAAAATCTGAACTATTGATAATTTATTTATTTTTTGATTTACTAATTTTTTTATATTATCATATGAGTAGTTTTTCTAGATAAAACATACATCAAAAAAAGTCAATAAATACATAACTCAAGTCAATATATGATTGGGTAAAAAAAATTAAAAAGAAATAAAATCCTAGTCTTGGGAAACAAATAAATTATCTAAAATCACTCTTATTTGTAGAAAGGAGCGTTATTATCCTCTTTTCTAAAGGACTTAAGCACATTGGAAGGAGGATTTAAGAGGTTATGGCGGTTATAAAAGAAAAAAAAATTAGTCCATTGTACATGCCCTGATGTGGTCCTTCAGGATTGGCTTTAGTTTAACACCACTGAATTCATTGATAGAAGTTAGAACCCTTTTTGACCGGCCACACACGACTTAGCTTACGCAATCAAATTATAAATTTGGCATTTCTAAAGCATATACTTCCCCACTTTCCATTTTCTAATTCTCCACCCAATATGACAATGACCTTACTCTCAACAAAAAGACAATTTGTCATTTTTTTTTTCATATTTCTTTACTTGTCACATTTTTTATAGAAATGATTGGCTTGAGACTTATATAAGGTTTATGTTTATTATTTGTCTCTTCTCAATTTGCAATATTTTTTATATTAATTTGTTTCTTTTTAGCTTTACACTTAATTCTTTTTTGATAATGTTTTATTTCTTTTTTTCATTTTTATTTTCAAACATATTTTTTATATTTCTCTAATAACTTATTTATACCATTTATTTTTTCGTACTCAAATTATCTTTTACTAATTTTTCAAAAGAAAATTAGTGTTGAATATAGCGTTACATCAGAAGTAATCATAATATTCGCTGACATTATTATTAAACATTACACCAAAATTGTTAATAAAAAAATGAATACCCGATGTAAATAATAGTATTAATAAGTTGACATTATTATAAAATATTCATTATTAATACTTTTCTAGGCTTTGCATAAATTTATTCTGATCCCCTTATTGATTAGGCAATGATTAGGTCTATGTCTAAAATAATTTCTTATTACGATAGGGCAATATCACTAAACTACAAATTATGACATGAAATAAACAACAAATGTGCACTTAAGAACACTTAATTTTGTTATCTCAAATGTTTTAATTTCATTATTATTTTGAAATTTCCATTACATATACATGTACATTTAAGAGTATTTCTAATGGGAAGATACTCTTAAGGTGAAAAAAAGTTGATTAATCCTTCTTTTAATTTTGAATAATTTATGGGTATTCTTTAATTGAGATTATTTGGACTAATTAATTCAAGGGACTTCTTTAACCAATACTAAGAAGTTTTTAGGGAATCAGTCATTGTTGAGATTAGTGTTAACAATTTTTTCTTTTTATTTTGACTAAATTAAGGAATTCTATTAATTTCTGGAAGTAATGGATTGTCAAAATTTAAGCTAGTAA
>NC_080051.1:10811279-10826279 GCF_026212465.1 Amaranthus tricolor
TGATAACAGAGTGATGAACCTTTTTCAGAACTAAATTCTGAAGGTTGTTCAAGTGTTCTCCTGATATTAACGGGAAAATTTGGGAAGGGTGCTGTTCATAGTCTAATCCTCCCCCCATGTCGTTCAGACCAATTAAATCAGCAAGCTCAGTCGTAGTGAGCTGCCGCTCAATTCAATCTATCCTAAAATACAATGAGGTTTCTCCAAAGTCATCTTGTGTTATGGTGAACTTAAGAACTCGAGGACTAACTCAGGGTATGTTTCTCTATGCATAGTGAACATAAAACCCATGCTTATTGCTCTAAAAAAATGCACCGCATACTCAAATAATCCTAGGTTTCTAAGCACATTAGCACAAATAAACCTAGTAGGAATGATGGGCCTTTCTTTGAGATTTTGAAACGTATCTCGTTCGTCTTCATTCCTAAAAACTATGTTGGGGTAGTCCTCGTCGGGTTCAACTCTTTTGTGGTGATGGAGTCCTTTCCCTCCTCCTTTGCCTCCTTGGTGCCATTAGCTTGTTTTGGTTGATGATTTTCCTAAAACAAAGATTAAACAAGCAAAGAACACAAAATCTCTACTAAAAAGCAAAGATTAATTAGTAGAAAGCAAATAAAAACTCAAATCTTGAAGAATTTAACAACTTTTACCTCAATCCTACAAACCCTAATTTTTGATGGATGTTGATGAGAATGGAACAATGTGGATGTAATTGATAAATTTGAAGAGTGAATGTTGTTGTTGATGAGTGAATGTAGAAGGATTGAAGGATTTTAAGGCTTAGGGTTTGAGTTTTTAGTGAGAGAAAGTAGGAGGAAATGATATTGCTCGAGTGAGAAATGAGTTTTTAGTCGAGCAAATCTGGTATTAAACACGATTCTGTCAGAATCTACATCTCGCTCGCCCAAGCAAGCTTGCTCGACCTGTCGAGCGAAGTACAGGTTTCGTTTTTTGACTTTCTGTTTTGCTGCTGATCCTTCTGGAAAAAATAAGGTAAGTTGCTCGAGTGGTCGAGCGATATAATGAAGGGTTGCTCGACAAGTCGAGCAAATCCCCTGCTTCACTGCATATGCCTACTCATCGCTCGACCCAAGCCATTCTTGCTCGGCTGGTCGAGCGGATTTTTTTTTCAACTGATAATCAATTAGAGTACCTGCAGTGCAATGTTATATTTAAAATACCCCTTTGCTCGACCTTACAGCATCAATTGTGCAGATTTCTCATTTTTATGCATATAATGAACAACCCAACTATCAAATCCTGCATCCATCAACTTAGTACAAGAATGCTATATAAAATATGTTACATAATGAAAACAAAAACAAAATACCAGAGTTGGGTTGCCTCCCAACAAGCGCTCGTTTAAGGTCGTTAGCTTGACCGTTACGCATTATTCATTGAGAACACGTGGGGGCTCAAGCGGCATTACCACTAGCCCCGCTAAAGGCTCACGTGCATGATAGTGTTTAACACGTTGACCATTAACCTTGAATGTTTTGCATTTAACAGCTCTATGGAACCATAGGGGAATACCTTCGTGATCTTGAATGGACCCGTCCAACGTGACTTCAGTTTCCCTGGAAATAACCTCAGACGAGAGTTGAATAGTAACACCAATTGTCCAACTTCAAAGCTTCTTCTGAAGATCCTTGTCATGCCATCGCTTGGTCTTTTCCTTGTATAGCCTCGAACTCTTATACGCATCCAAGCATATCTCTTCAAGTTCGTTGATATCTAACAACCTCTTCTCACCAGCACGCAGTAGATCATAATTAAGGGCTTTGATTGCCCAAAATGCTCTATGTTCAAGCTCTACTGGTAGATGGCACGGTTTCCCATAGACTAACTTGTATGCTGTGGTTCTAATAGGGGTTTTGAATGCTGTTCTGTAGGCCCAAAGAGAGTCATCCACTTATTTGCCCAATCTTTTCTTGACCTTTCAACCGTCTTCTCCAAAATACTCTTGATCTCTCGGTTGCTGATTTCAGCTTGGCCACTAGTTTGCGCATGATAGCCTCAACCAATCTTATGATAGACCCCATATATCTTTAATACACCTTCAAATCTCTTTTCCAAAAAATGTTTCCCTCAATCACTAATCAATACCCTCGGTGTGCCAAAACACGGAAAAATGTGTTTGTTGAAGAACTTGGTAACCACGCGCACATCATTGGTAGGAGATGCAATAGCCTCTACCCATTTTGACACATAATCAACTGCTAACAAGATATACCTATGCCCATATGAGGATGGTAATGGTCCCATGAAATCTACTCCCCATACATTAAAAACTTCGAATTTTAGGATGTTGTTAAGTGGCATTTCATTTCTTCTTGAAATATTCCCTGTTCTTTGACATCTGTCACAGGATTTGACATAGCCATGTGTATCCTTGAACAGAGAAGGCCAATAAAAATCACAATGAAGAATTTTCGTAGCAGTCTTAGAGGTACTAGCATGTCCTCCGCAGGGCAAATCGTGGCAATGCGAGATAATAGAAGGTACTTCTTCTTGTGGAACACACCTTCTAATTACACCATCAACACACAGCCTATACAGGAATGGGTCCTCCCAAAAATGTCTCTTGACATTATAGAAAAACTTCTTTTTCGGCTGAGATGAATATCCATCAGGAATGATTCCACTTGCTAGATAATTAGCCAGATCGGCATACCATGGAACACTTGTCATGCTTACAGCTAAGAGACACTCATCTGGAAATGAATCATCAATTGGAGCTTCCAAACTTGCTCCACCATCATGAATCAGCCGGGATAAGTGGTTGGCAACAACATTCTCCTCACCTTTCTTATCCTTCACTTCTAAATCAAACTCTTGCAATAGGAGAATCCACCGAATTAGGCGAGGCTTAGCATCTTTCTTTGCCATCAAGTACCTCAAAGCTGTATGATCGGTGTGAACGATCACCTTTGATCCTAATAGGTAAGGCCTAAATTTCTCTATGGCAAATACAATTGCGAAAAACTCTTTCTCTGTTGTATAATTCATCAGAGCTGGATCCAATGCCTTACTCGCATAATAGATGGCATGCAACTTGCCATCCTTCCTTTGACCTAAGACAGCCCCTACAGCAAAGTTACATGCATCACACATGATTTCAAAGGGGATGTTCCGATCCGGCGGTTGGATAACAGTTTCAGAGATAAGAGCCTGTTTCAATCTGTTAAAAGCTTCAAGGCAATCGTTAGTAAACAGAAACAGGGCATGTTTGGCGAGGAGCTTAGTTAGAGGCCTAGCAATCTTAGAGAAATCCTTGATAAACCTCCGGTAAAAACCAGCATGACCAAGGAAACTCCTTATTCCCTCAACATCAGAGAGAGGAGGTAAACGCTCTATGACCTCTACATTCGCTTTATCTACCTCAATGCCCCTGTTGGAGATAACATGACCTAACACTACCCCTTGTTGTACCATAAAATGGCATTTTTCCCAGTTTAGGGTGAGGTTGGTCTCATTACACCTACGGAGCACCTTTTCGAGGTTGCTTAAGCATGCTTCGAAAGATGTTCCGTACACAGAAAAATCATCCATAAATACTTCCATAAAATCCTCGATAAAATTAGAGAAAATGACCATCATGCATCGTTGGAACGTGGCAGGGGCATTGCAGAGACCGAAGGCATCCTTTGATATGCAAAGGTCCCACAGGGACAAGTAAAAGTGGTCTTTTCCTGATCATCTGGATGGATAGGGATCTGGAAAAATCCAAAGTATCCATCTAAATAGCAATAATATGAATGGTTTGCCAAACGTTCCAACATCTCATCTATAAAAGGCAAAAGGAAATGATCTTTACGGGTTGCTTTATTCAATTTTCTGTAACCTATGCACATTCTCCAACCCGTAATTGTTCTAGTGGATATTGACTCACCTTTACCATTTTTTATAACAGTCATGCCACCCTTTTTGGGCACTACCTATACGGGGCTAACCCACCTACTATCAGAGATAGGGTAGATTATGCCTGCGTCAAGTAACTTCTGAACCTCTTTTCTCACAACATCTTTCATATTAGGATTCAATCTCCTTTGAGGTTCTATAGATGTGCCATGATCATCATCAAGAAATATTCTATGCATGCAAAAAGATGGACTTATACCAGTGATATCATCTATTGAATACCCTATAACACTCTTGAAATTTTTAATCAGTGCAATCAATTGGTCAAGTTGGGTATTATTTAATTCAGCATTAACAATTACTGGATAAGTTTCATTTTCTCCTAAATAAGCATATTTTAATGAAGAGGGAAGGCGTTTAAGATCTACCTGAGGAGGCGTGGATCTCTCCTGTTTAACCGTCATAGAAGCCTCCAAAACGGTCTCCATCATTGGTTCCATATAGAGATCTGGTTCATCTAACAGCTTCTTCAAACTTGCGGCTTCCTTCTAAAAGATTGATCTCAAAGGGTCATCATACTGTGGATGCATAATCTCAACCCTTGCTACTTCTGCTCTGCACAGTGATTCATCAGCGGGTCCTTTCATTATTGATGGAAGATGAAACTCAATGTCCTCCCCCAAGATGTTCAATGTAAGCTTGCCATTGAATACATCAAAAACAGCCCGTGCGGTCTTCAAAAAATCTCTCCCAAGAATGATAGGTATGACATGATCTTCAACAATATCCATAATCACAAAATCCCAAGGGACATAGAATTTTCCTATTTGAATTGGCAAATCTTCAACAACTTCAACTGGAAACCTTACTGATCTATCGGCTAGCTGCAAAGACATCCTTGTTGGCTTGATCTCCGCATTGATCCTCTTGCATAAAGACAGCGGCATGATACTCACACTAGCTCTCAAATCAGCAAGTGCTTTATTAACCAAGACTTCACCAAATTTGACTAGAATGGTGAAACTTCCTAGGTCAGCTTCTTTTTTCGGCACCTTACACTCTTACCTTTTCCAATTCACCTCATTTAGGTCGATCCACTTACTTCTAGTGAACTCTTAGCCTTTGAGTCCCCGAGTACCGAGGTGCAAAACTTTGACACATCTCTATTTAGAGGCTCACATCACTTTGAGCCATAGGATGAGGGAATGAGCATAACTTTAAACACTTGTGTGTGGTTGTTCATCTTGGCTAATATATCCAAAAGTGAGGTCCACTTATAATTGTGATTGGTTTGGGAGTCTTAGACTCAGTATGGTAAGGTCATTGCATGACAACTTGTTTTGAGAATAATTTGTAGAATAGGAACACACTTCAGACCTTTGAGAATTGATTATCATAGCTTGCACTCTAAGATGTGTCAAAGTTTCCCCGGATCGAAACTTTATGTCCTTCAATAGTAATACCGCAAGTGCACGGCGTAGCGTAGTACGTCGGCAAGTACGGGTCGAATCCACAAGGAGTAGGGGTTAAGTTAATAGTTTCTCGATCGATTAGTGTGTTCGAAAATGTGTAATATATATGATGTTTGGAGATAGAAATAATTAAAACAAGTAATTAAAAAAAATAGTTAATAAAAACAAATCATAAAAGTAAATAAGGATACAATGAACTAAAAGCAAGGATAAAATGATCAATAAACTAAGAGGCATAAGCTAGGCTTTCTCACCAAAGTAGTGTTTACTAAACATTAACCTAAGGTCATGGATATTTTGTTATGGGGAAGAACATATCATAAGTACTAATGTTCTCTCCCGAGCAACAAAAGTTTCCTAACCATACTCAACTACCTATTCTCATGGAGCTAAGCACAATTTAAGACATGAAGCACACATTCAACATTTCCAATCAAAACATCTACCTATTCTCATGGAGATGTCTTAACTTTTAAGCATAGATTATCATTAAAAATCGACTCTCGCCCTCAATTCAACGACACTACAACATCATAGCAAAATTGAGCCAAATCAGCCAGGCTTAGTTAAGGGAAGCAAAATAGACCCAAAGGAACCAAGAAGCAACAGCAAAGACGGAAACAAGAACAACAGAAGCAACTCTGATGTTTCTAATGATTCTGATTCTGCACTTGGTGTTACAGCAATGCCATCATCCATGAATCTTGATGAATTCAATGCAAGCCAAGACAATTAGAAAAGGGATGAATTAATTATGGAAAATCAGATACAAAAGCTTGAGACAACAAATAAACAAGAGAAGCCAACAGCAGTAACAGAATCAGACATGCAGTAGAGTCTGATCACCCTCGCTGGCCAGGCCACCTTGACAGACCAGCCCAGACGTGACCTGAGTTCATGGGAGAACGTGAAGGGTAGAATTGAATCTCTCTACATGGACCTTGCTGCCATGGTCCAAGAGTCCTCCTCACAGTCATCGGAGATGCACAGAAAACAAGGGTGAAGGTCATGCTGTCAACAGTCAGACGCTGACAGAAGGCTACTCTTATTTCTGTTTCTGTTTTTAATTTTAAATATGCACATGTACATCACGTGGGCAATATTACCGTTATAGGTAAGTTTATTAACATGTATTTTCCCTTGCCTTGATCATGTAATCTAGTTTTATATATAGATGGCTTAATCATTGTAATAACCAAGTTTGATTAATAAAATTTCAGAAAATTCACTAAGTGATTTTCCTTTCAATTCTTGTGCAATTGGGTTACTAAGGGTCAGTCTACCCTTCATTGGTGTACGTGTTCTTGAGTGCTGTTCAAGATGCTACATCACCCCATCCAAAGATACTAATAACTCCATTGTGGACCAGTGGAGAAAGCCTAGAATCGTATGGTTGTGAAGCCTAGCAGTCCAGTTCATACCATTACATTCTGAGTGCCAGTTCTTGGAATATCCCCTTGTGTTTTGAGTCAAATCCAATTTTAGGCGTAGAATCCTTCATTCACCACGCATAATTGGATAAAAAATTAATCTTAAACCATAAACAACACAACCAAACCAAAGGTAAAGAAAGCAATTCAAACTACATTCATGGTGATAATATCTAGCCTAAGCCAAAACAAACTACTAACTTATACTCATATTGAAATTGTATAATGCAACAAGTCAAGAATCATAGATTAACAAATTAAGCTAGAGTATCTTAAAGAGATGAAAGCAATATAAGTTGAAGAACTACAAGAATGAATATATGAAACTAAAGTAAAAAATCAAAGTAAATAAGTGACATGAATTGAAAACAATATAAGCAAGGATAAAAGTTACTCTTTTGAGCTCAATCTAAGGATGAACAAGATGAATTGATTATTCAAAGTAATACCTTCCAAAAGCTTTAATAATAGTACATCAATGATTGAAGAATTCCAAGTTGCAAAAGGATGACGTAAAGATTGTATTTAGAAAGTTAAAATACTAGATTGAATTGAAAGAGAAATTATGCTAACACTAATTCTTAATTGAAATGAAAGCAAAGCTATGAAGAATACATAAATTACTAAAGATGAAAGGTGAAAACTGAGATTAAAGCTCCTTCTTCCTCTTCTCTATTTATAGGCTTCAAAAACAAGTGGGGGTGGTGGTTTCATGATTGCTCCACCACCCCTAGGTTGTAGGAGAGGGGTGCCCCCCTAGTGGATAGTATAGGGTGGCTGGCAGTCTTGGCAGCAGCAATTAGAAGCAACAAATATAATTGGACCTCGAATGATGCTTTAAAAAGATCGCACATGTTGCTGCCGCCCATTTCGCTCGACCCGAGCGAACCCGTTCGACCAGTTGAGCCACATTCAGATCCAACATCAGAAACTTCAAGAATTGGACAGAATGTAAAATTCAGCTCCGCTCGAACTGAACCATTGTGCTCGACCAGTCAAGCAGATGTACTATGCTCCTGAATTAAATCCAGCTGATGATCAGAAGCTCTGGAAATCTAAATGCACTTTGCTCGACCCAAGCCATCTTGCTCGACTGGTCGAGCGAGTGTTAGATGTATGATTCTCAACTTCTGACTCGAGCAATGCTGCTCGAGCCACCTTGGCTCGAGCCTATTCTGGTCGAGTGGATCTATTTTCGCTTCTTTTTGGCTTGTTCTTGTGCTTGGCTCATGATGTTTCGCTTCTTTGAGCCCTCGATGTTTAGGTGAGCAATGTATACAACTAAAGGGGCTAGTTTGTGCTCGGTGTATATGATTAGATCCTGAAATGAAATAAAATACCAAAGCAACAAAACAAGCGTAAAATCCAATAAACCAATGCAATAACATGTAGTTTCCTCACGCTAAACAAGCCACCTATAGGGGTAAAAATAAAGATAAAATGTAGCTAACATAGATGTTGTGTTGTATTTGCAAAAACTATTATTAGTTCTTTGCTCATTTGTCAAATGAGAAAACTATTCAATGCTCATTTGTCAAATATTCACTTGCTCATTTGTAAAAAAAATTTCAATTTACTCATTTTATATGACTTTTCTTATTTCATATTCACTTTGCTCATTTGTTATTTACTCTTTTCATTTATATTCATCTTATTTATGTATTTTTCTTTATGCATTGTTTTAGGATTTCCTTTTTCAATACAAAAGTGATCGTGCTCAAGAAAGGAATAAAATGTTTTCTAAGGTTGTGCAGTTAGAATTCAGCAAAACAATCATCCCAAAGAAAGATATTGAACTTTTGTTTTCCCAGTATTTGAAAATGATCATTATTATCTGCTATTTTTTAACACCACCACAGACTGTGGTACAATCGAGGTTATTGATTATAGTGAAGGTCCTAGAGAAAATAAGAAATTGCTTAAAAATCTGGTATGTCTTCTGCCACTTCTTCTTCATCATCAATATCCTCATTCATGCCTGTCATGTTATTACCAGATTCCTTATTCATGTCTCCTCTCATTATATCACTGATACCCTAACACACAAACACTCACGCACACAGACACACACACACACAGGCACATACACACATACACACACGCATACACACACACATACACACACACACACAAGCACACATACAACCTGTAATAGCATCTAAAATCAGATTCTGAAATTAGTTTCTGGAATCAGATTCTTATTTTAACTTATTTGTTCATTTTCAAAAAAGTGTATTTTCATATTTCATGAATGGTGAAGGAAGTATGCAAAATGTTGTTTTGTCAAAACAGATCAAGTCTATGGAGTCTATTGTGGTTGATTTACCTTGGAAGTCTTCAGAGGATCATCATTTGCATTGCGGTGTTGCAATGATGAGACATATGGAAACATATATGGGTTTGCAAAAGTGGAATTCAGGTTTAAAGAAAAATAATGTAAGTCTTTCACATTTCATGCTTGTTGTTGCAACTTATAGTCTTTCACATATAAAGAAAAATAATGTAAGTCTAACCAGAAAAAGTGTAATTGCAATTTTTATAATTTGCTTCTTCTGGAATGAGAAATTTGCACTTTTTAGGTTTAAATTTGTGAGCAGCTTGTTGATATACATTTATAAAGCCATTACTTATCCTATACTTACTCTGAATTAATGCTTCCTTTTTTTCTGTTTGCAAGACATAATCATTGAAAAACTCCGTTTGAAGTATACCCTCTCAATTATTTCAAGTGAAGTAAATATTGTTAAACCTGTTAGACAAGTTGTCCGAAAAAAAAAGGCTGAGCAAGCAACTGACAAATGAGCAACTAACTATTTGCTCATTTTCTAAGTATATAATTATTCATTTGCCAAATGGTTGTTGATTTAATGTATTATTAAAAGGAATGTTTACTCATTTGAAAAATGAGCATTAACTATTTGCTCATTTCAACAAAATCAAAAACACGAATTGCTAAATCTTATATTTATATAAAAATATTAACTTTTACATTTGTATAAAAGTATCATTATACTTTTTTTGGACAATTTCTAATATCATGATTACTCAATTTACCACAACCTCTACATAATCTCTTCTTTTTCTGGTTTTGTTATACAACCTTTTCTTTTTCTCTCTTTAGCCTTTTTGCACTGCTACCTCTTTTTTCAACATTTGGGACATCAATCTCAGCCTCTTTCTCTTTTGAAGTCTCTACATTTGATACATGAACTCCAGTCCCTTTATTCTTTAAAATTTTGGAGGTTTGACAATTATTTCAGTTGGCACACTAGCTCCAATCAATATCTCAATGTCTTTGTTGTTTGCACTTCCTGTTGTTTCATTATTCCTTGCAATCCTCTTAGCCTCCAAATCCTTTCTTATTTCTTGAAGATTTATCACAAGAACTTGAATATCTTCATCATTGCTTTCTGCCAAACTTACACAAGTGTGTATCTCGGACCATAAATCATTTAACAATTTTTTCTTGTCAATTAAATTAGCACATTGCTCCAACAGGTTTCCACCTAAGTCAAAATTGGTTTTTTCAATGCCATAGTAGTCCATCTGTGTAGCATATACTGCTCAGGAATGGTTTCAAACCTTTTTGCTTTCCAAACCCAAATCATATGTCTACATAGTATTCCTTGTCTATAAAATAGCTTGCAAGAACATGTGGTGTCATAGTTAGTTGGATTAAACACAACATCAAATGTTCTAATCCGATTTCCTTCACTTACTTTTGCAACTTCCAATCCATTTTCTTTCTTCAATTCATCAACACCACAAGAAAAACAAGCAATTTCAACCTCATATTTGAAAGTCATAATAGACAGAGTTAGTATATAAATGTGAGGCATGCTTTTCAATCCCTAGTGGTGTTTTGCACTCAGGATATTTGTGCTTTGAATCGTTATCATTCTGACCTTGAGTGTGTCTCTGGGCATCAATTGCAGCTTCATATCTCAAGTAAAACTCAACAAGTGACACATGAGGATTGATAAAGGAACAGAAAAAGTTGCTTTCGCTTTCGAATCTTGATGTTGTACGCATTATTCCTCCAAGGAACACATCTCTGAAATACGTCGGAATCTACTTGTTCCTTATACATATATCCTAACTACTCGTGTTCATCCAAGTGGTATTCAACCATCACCTTGTTCCACCTTTCTTCAAACTCAACAGGTTCAATTTCAAGATGCCAAACACAAGCACATAATTTTTTTAGGAAATCAGTTTCTTCTTGCATGATATATTTCTCCACCTTATATGGTAACTTTTTCATTATGTGCCACATACAAAAGCGATGTTCAGTCTTGTTAAACACACTTTTAACAGCAATTTTCATTGTTGGATCTTGATCTGTAATCATACAATTTGGTTCATTTCCACCCATTGCCTTGAGAAATGATCTGAACAACCACTCAAATGACACTATATCTTCCTTTGCTATGAAACCAACAGCAAAAGTAAACCTGTTTACACATATAGATTAAATTTTAAATGATCAAATAACTACACACACACAAATACACAGACACACGTACTTAGACACAGACACCCACACACACACATACACATACATACACGCACTCACAATCTGTAATTGAATCTGAAATCTGATTATGAAATCAAAATTGTCATTAGCTACTGAAATAATTCAATCAATTAGCATAATTGTTTGTTTATTTCACAAATTAGCATTGAGTTATAAGCTCATTTGACAAATAAGCAATCACCTGTTTGCTTATTTCACAAATTAGCATTGAGTTATAAGCTCATTTGGAAAATAAGCAAATAATTGATTACTCATTTGTCAAATGAACTCATAATTCAATGCTAATTTGTGCATAAGCAAACAATTGATTGCTTTTTTGTCAAATGAGCAAATAATTGAATGCTCATTTCTGAAATGAGTAAATAAGTCAATGCTCATTTTTGAAATAAGCAAACAATTATACTAAGTTCATTTAAAATAAAGTTATTAAGTTAAGCTATAGTTATAGGATAAAAATGAATTGTGATTTTTAAGAATTACCTATTGGTTTGGTATGTGGTATCAAAGGATACCATATCACCAAATAGATAACTCTTTTTACAAAGGGGGTCAGCCCATAATGCTCTACAAAAGCAATAATCTTCATCCATCTCAAAATCAAAGAAAAAAGCGCTCCACATTACCTTTTTGTTGGTAAAGTTATCCACGAACATTTGAGCATCACTTCCTTGAATGTATGCTTTCAAATCTCTATTAAAATTTTTGACATCTTGCTTAGATGCACCAATGTTATCATATCCTCCAACAATTTCCTTCATCATTCGAAAAGTTGTAACTGGACCAATATTCACCTATTTAAAGAACAAAATAGTTTGTCAAATGAGCAAAAAAATTTAATGCTCATTTTTAAAATGAGCAAACAATTCAATTATTTGCTTGCTCATTTGAACAATTTAATGCTCATTTTTCAAATGATCAAACAATTTAATGATCATTTTTCAAATGATCAAACAATTAAATGCTCATTTTTCAAATGAGCATATTACTTTTATTAGAACATGTAGAGAATTCATGAAAGATAAGAGACTTTGAAAGCCATACCTTAGAATTATTAACAATTATTTTTTTGTCCAATATGTTCATTTTTCTTCCTTCTTTTTGGAAGAGATTACAACTAGGTGTATAAAGTGGATGAGTATGTCCCTTATGAAATTTTGACACTATGAATTTGTTATCATCACAGTGCTTTATGATAATATGTGCCTTGCACCCAACACGAGTAACGAGTCTCTTCCTTTTGTTTGAAGTTTTTTCTTCATTGTTTTCTCCTTCGTTGTTATTTAAATCTTTTTCCACAATAGGCTTTCTTTTCTCTTTGTATCCTTCTTTATTGCATACGATATACTGTGATTTCAATTCTTTGCTTCTTCTTTGCCTTTTAGTTGTAGACTTTCTTGTGTTGAATCCAGCAGCAAATGTGTATCTTTTATAAAATTCAAGGCCCTCTTCAAGATTATTAAACTTCATCCCTATAGCTGGTTTCAACTCATTGAGGCATATTCGAGGCCATTCTTTTGTACCTCCAGGAGTGAGCAAAGGTGCTACTTTAGGAGAAACTACTATTGTAGGAGTAGTTGCCACATTTGCGATGGTACTAGAATGAGAAAATACAATCATAAAAGATTATGAGAAAAGGCAAGAAAGCCCAAGGAAACCAATTACCACGACTAAAATGCAGTCCACTGCTACAAATACACCCAAAATATTAATTCGAAAATCACCCAAAAAATCTAAGTAATTGTTGAAAATATTAATTCGAATGAATACAACACAATGAGACTAGTATATAAAATATTAGTCGAAAATCACCCAAAAAATCTTCAATATTTTTTAAAATATTGGATTATAAGTTACCGTTACATTTTAGAACAAATTTCTGTACGAAGTAATTGTTCATGGCCAACCTCCATTCCTATTTTTCTTCAATTTGTTCTTCCGCCAAATTAGGGTTCGTATTTTCTAAATTCAACTGATTTTATATAAGTTTATGAATAAAATTCCTTGAAATTGAGCAAAAATCAAAAGGAAACAATGTGATTTGCATTGAATTACAGCAGTTACAATGCGTTTATGAAGGAAAGTGTGAAAGATATTGATGAGAAAGAAAATTAGGTATTTTGGGTAAAAGATGAAGTTGGCAGTTTCATTTTTTACACTAACGCCATTACTTGTTCTCCATTGATCTTAACCATCTACTTTAATCTAATCCTACGACATAGATTTGTTCTCATGTATTAGGAGTGTTCTCATATAAAGGGTGGTTCTCACTCGATCTCGACCCAATATATATATATATATATATATATATATATATATATATATATATATATATATATATATATATATATATATATATATATATATATATATAGATATATATATATATGTATATATGTATATATATATATATATATATATGTATATATATATATATATGTATATATATATATATATATGTATATATATATATATATGTATATATATATATATATGTATATATATATATATATATATATGTATGTATATGTATATGTATATATATATATATATATATATATATATATATATATATATATATATATATATATATATATATTATATATACATATATATATATATTTGACAAAGAAAAATGTGTTGTTAAAAATCCTAAAACCGGAGATACTCTCATTACTGCCCTTAGAAATGATAATGTTTATGCTTTGCATACTAACCAAATTGCAGCTCAGAATTTCAAGTGCTTAAAAGCTATTACAAATAATCCAAAACTATGGCATAGACGTCTTGGCCACATCAATACTCACACCATGCAAAAGTTGGTAAGTAAAGATCTAGTTAAGGGACTTCCAGCTCTTGACTATAAACAAAGCCCTATTTGTGACACATGCATTAAAGGTAACAAGTAAGAAGTTCATTCAAACCAAGAAAATGGTAAGTACATCAAGACCATGTGAACTCTTACATATTGATTTATGTGGACCAATGCGTGTACGGAGCATAAGAGGTAAATCTTACATCTTAGTTATAGTTGATGATTATTCTAGATTTACGTGGGTTGATTTTTTAAAGGATAAAAGTGAAGCCTTGAAACCATTCTCAAGATGTTGTAAAGAGATGCAAACTCAACTGAACCTTCCAATAGTCTTGATTAGAAGTGACCATGGGAGAGAGTTTAATCAACTAGGCTTTGACTCATTTTGTGAAAAGTATGGAATAACCCATAACTTTTCAGCTCCTAGGACACCCCAACAAAACGGTGTAGTTGAAAGGAAAAATCGAACCTTAGAAAAAATGGCTAGGACAATGCTTATTGAAAATGGAATAGCTAAACACTATTGGGCTGAGGCTGTTAACACAGCTAACTATGTTCTAAATAGATGCCTTATAAGACCCATACTTAAGAAAACCCTCTATGAGTTATTCAAAGGAAGAAAACCGAATATAGCTTACTTTAGACCATTTGGTTGCAAATGTTTTATTCACAATAATGGTAAAGACAATTTAGGTAAATTTGATGCTAGAAGTGATGAAGGTATATTTCTTGGATACTCACTGAATAGTAAAGCTTATAGAGTGCTGAACAAAGGTACAGGTATAGTTGAAGAAAGTATACATGTTGTTTTTGATGAATCCGAAAATGAAACTTTAAATGAAGGATTTAAAGAGTTGAACCTCAATAAACATTTTGATGATTTAAGTG
>NC_080051.1:10841466-10933966 GCF_026212465.1 Amaranthus tricolor
ATTTCTTAGTCGTTAAGCCTTATATTTATTTTATTAGAAATAATGTGGCGGTAACACTCCCATGAGTAGGTTTTGGCTCATGTTTTCATTAAAGGTGTTTTCAAAAGTCCGACCTATTCTGAGGGTGTTACAATATTAGAAATCCAAAATTATTCTTGATTTTTGGATAAATGCAATATGTTAATTGAAGGGTTGGAGTTGAAATTTTAAGTGCAAGAACCTGAAGTTGAAATCACTTCTAATAACGCTTAGAATCTTACGTGAAAGCTTATGGAAATTTATAGAGGCTTGGAGTTATGTTACATGGGGTAATTTTAAAGAATTTACGAACAAGTAGGGAATATTTATGTATAAACTTGTTTTTAAAAATAGAAATTACAAAAAGAAGTTCTTAAATATGTAAGAATGATATAAAAATGATAATTTTGAGTATAAAATGATTTGTTATATCAATTATTATTGTGAGCATCATTATGTTGATTTCATAAATTGTTGTATGTTTATAGGCATGTATAACAATACTTTAAAAAAAATACTTGTGATGGAAATGATTATATAGACTTTGGAAAACATTTAAAGTGCATTTTATAAGTATTTTCCAATTGCTATATGCTAAAAAAATCTCTTGGATATATTTCTTGAAATCTATTCGTCATGTTTTAATAAATTTTTCGGGGTTAAATAGTTAGATTATGAAGTATGAGATTAGATAAATTTTTGATGTTCAAAATTAATTAGGAAATTCATATTATAATGTCTGCAATAATATTTGGCTAAAATATAATTAATTTGAAATTTTCATGATTTTTATGTAATTGTTTAATTGTTTATCGGTAACTTAAGAAAACATGGTAATCATAATAAAGTCGTTCGCACTATTTAACCTTTATTAAATACTCATAAGGACAATAAAGAATTTTGGTAAATTTTGGAAACATGTCTTGGACATTTAAAGTCCGTAATAAGTTTTACTTGGTTATTAATAATTGATAAGCTAGAAAACAATAAAATATATTATAAATACTAAATGACTTATTTTGAATTTAAAATTTTTATGAGATGCTTAAATATAAGTAGGATACATGTTATAAAATTTATAAGGATTTTCGTGACCATTTATAGAATTAAGTAAATTCTATTTGGTTTATTGGTAAAATAACGACTTTAATTATTAAATATACCACACAAGATTTTTAATAGTTATTTAAAAAATATATCACTTAAACTAGTTTCTGGAGTATCAAAGAATTTTTATATTATTGTATTCAAACTTAAATAATTTTAAACCAATTTTATTTAGTTTATCGATAAAATGCCTATATAAAATAATAAAATATCATACATGACTTTTGTAATTTTAAATGACTTAATAAACATGTTATATGACTTATAGAACTCTAGTATTATTTGATGAAACTAATTATTAATTACTTACTCATTTGTCAAATTAATAGAATTTGTTTATTTATTAAAAGGTGTAATATCGGTAATTTAATTTTAGTAAATAAAGATCTATATCACCATATAATAAATTTATCAATAATATACTTATTTATAGTTTAAAATGAATTTAACTTAGATGGTTTAAAATTTTACGGATTTATTACATCATTTAAATAACGATAAATACCCAAAAATAATCATAAATCATTATCAATTGGTATAACCAATTATAATTTGGGACAATATTAAATTCATTATAAATTCATTAAACTCATTATGACTTAAATAATTTGAGGCTTGTTGGATTTTTGCAAATCATTACTGATTTTATTACCGACAAAATAGCAATGTATTTGACAAAATAGTGATTTATGAAATCTTTTGTTATAATGATTTTATAAACTTCATGAACTATATTCTCTTTGTTTTGAATGAATTTCAAAACTCTTTTATGTAGTGTTTGGGAACAAATATTTCATTTTAAATTATTGATTACAATTATGAAATCATAAATTAAGAATTTGAAAATGACAAGGTTTGGGTAGTCATTCTCAAATTCTCAACTTTAATTACTTTAAAAACGATGGTGGAATTTGATCAAAATCTAAATTTGAAAATTTTTGATTTGCCAAACAATATATTTGAGCCAATTTTAAATTTTCAAATGAAATCATCGTTTCCAAACATGGCATTAAGTAATACTTACTTTACATAAGAAGGATTGAAATGAAACCTTTTAGTGGTTTCCTTAAAAAATTGTATTGTATTTTAAGTACGTGTTGAAAAGACGCATTTCAATACATTTGTGATACCCCAATATAATACAAAGGTCTATGTTTGATGATATGATTATACTAAAGTATGTTTTACCCATGTGGGAAAGATTATGTTTTGATTTTTCTATGTTGCAGATAAACTATGTTTTGCTATGTTAAAAATAAAATATTTCTATCATACAGAAAAAGAATCTAATATTTATGACCCTTTAAATGCTATTGAAATTCCAAGAAATATATTATTTATAGATATGTTTTAGTCCAAATGGCGGGTACATATGCCATAACAAATATTGTATGCATGATTAAACAGTCCACGAATGCTGAGCACGTATTATACACAACTCCATGGTGTAATACATGTTGGTCATGTCGCGGACGGTAGATCAACTACCAACCGAGTCAACGGATGACTCACAGAGTACCATGAAAACTTATTATATGAGTTTGAAATTGATTCGGATCCATTTAGATCCTATCGTTTATGATGAAAAATGAAAACTTGAAATTACTATAAAACCATTAAATTGAGTTCGAATGATAAATGATTTATCAAATTATAAGGTATCTTTCAATATGAATTTACTCGAATAAAAATTTTTTAATAACTAGTTTGATGGACACTAGTATGTTTATACTCAACATTTTAACTGATACAATGCTTTGTATGTGTAACATCCCAAGATTTTAATGACGTAGTTATTTGATATTATAATAACTATTAGAGATTTTATAATTATATTAAATTATTTTAAGTTAAGTTTAGTAGATTACTTTCATATACAAATTTATATGTCAACATGTTTATATTAAAAATAAAGTTGGGATTACAGAAACAAAGAGGTTCGAATTAAAATTATTAATTTACATAAATTATTTATTTATTTAAAATTGTGGACACAACAAATTAGGTTTTCTTAGTTGAGTCTTGCCAAAAGATTCACCCTAATATAAGATGAGTTAGGGTTTCAAGTGAGAGCTCTCATTGCCCTCACTCACAAAAAAAGTCACGGGCTCCACTCTCTTCCCTCCTCTTTTTCACGATTCAGCGCCTCCACCAACACCAACTGCGCCCTCTTGCTCCACCAATAACGACAGCACACTCTCCACCCCTCCCCCCCCCCCCCCCCCCCCCCAATGAATCAGCATCCGACTACAAGAGCCACAACACTCGCCCAAGTAGCAGTAGCTTCTGCGTTTACCGCCACCTACAGCATCAACTGTCTGCACAGCCACCAAGATCCTCCACCACGTGCAGCCTTGTGTCACCATCACCACACTAACCACTTTTCTTTGCACCTTTTCTCTTGTTTCACCTTTGCAAGCCATCTCTTCAAAAGAAAAGACGCGATCTTGGATAATGTTTTTCAAAAAAAAATTAAATTTTGAACGGATAATTGCCACCCGCCAAGATAAATGGGCGGATACCCGAGGGTATACCCGCCCGCATGCTTAGTTTAATATATTAATTATTCAATAAAAATTCTATTATTTTTTAAGTTTCTATCGTCTACTCATCCACCGTCTACATTACCCATTAAATAGTAATTACCCAGCTTAGTTTAATACTCCTATTAGTACTCTAATCTACTCATATATTGTCTACATTACTTAGTAGTAAGATGATGATAATTGATGATCGCATTGCTTTGGTTGGATCATCCAACATAATGTTTATATTTATGTAATTTGACTATTTTGAGACTTTTTATGTGTTTGGAGTAGTTTGGACAATGTATTGTATAATTTTAATTATTATTAAGACTAAACTATATAATTTATATTGTATTTTTAATTTTATATAAGAAATGTCTGCTTACCCGGAGTCCCGCCCGTTGATGAAATGGGCGGGTAGCAAAAAAAAAAATAGGTCCGTAATGCAGACGGGCTTTTGAATATTTGAGCTCGCGGATAGATTTTGAAGTGATTATCTGGCCCGTTACCCGGTCAAACCCGCACATTAACAGCTCTACAATCAATGCTCACGTTAGCATTTTCTCCTAAAACCCAAATACTGCGAGCACATGTGTTTAAAATATACTACCTCCTATTCAGCTGAATTGTCCCATTTTTTTTTGGCACTATTCACTTATCACTCTTAATTTGTATTTTACTCTTAATCTATAAGTTAAAACATAGTCATATGGGATCTTGTTTGATTTGTCTCAATACAAGGATTATTAATATCAACTTTTTATAATTTTTAATTAAGCATAATTTGAGATATTAAGAGTTAAAATGTTGCCTCGGCAAGTGTGAAAAGTCAAATGGGACAGTTCAGCTGAATAGGAGGGAGTATTAAATAAATTTTACAATTCAACATTTATCTGATCTTGTAATTGAAACTCACTTTAAACTTGATTTGAAAAGTTAATTAATAATTTTCTAAGAATCACATGGACTCAAAATCCAATTTTAAACTGACCCAAAACACTTTATTTCAAATCGACCGAAAACACCATATCCCCAATGAACCCTCTAACTCTGACACTATGTTTGCATAACCAATTAGAAAAGATAAGAAAGGAAGGAAAGGGAAAGGAATGGAAAGGAAGGGGAAGGGTAAGAATCAAGATTGCTTCTTGTTTGTTTAGAATAGAAGAAAAGGGAAAAAATTTTAGTGTTTTACCTTTAAGTGTTTCCACTCTAAGAAATACTTGATAGTGTCCGGGCGATGCACGATTTTATTAAATTTTCTGTCATATTTGTATAAATTAAGAAATTAAAATTTTAAGAAATAAATTTTACATTATAGTTATATTTTATCATTTCAATCTGAATTGTTGTTTTTGTATCATATTTTGCATTTTATGCGCAGATGACTGTGGAAATTTAGTTCATAACAAATAAATCACAATAAAGACAAAAAATTCAATTATATATTTAATATAATTTTATTTACCTGGAGTTACAAAACAAAATTATGAATTTTTTATAATATAAAATAACATCAATTTATGCTAACAAAAATAAATATTACATTAATTGATATAAAGTATTACAACTATTGATAACATATTTCAATATCAAATTTAACATAAAAATATGTAAACTTATTTTATAAAAGTTTAAAAGAAAAGAATAATATTTATCATAAAAAATATAAGTGACTTACAAAAAAAAGTCACAACCTAAATCATATTAGAATTGAGCATTGCATTTAAGTAAACCTATTGTATAAATAACAAAACAATCATAATAAAAACATATTATATTTTAACCATTCAAAATATCCAATATACTAAATAATACTCATTTAATAAATAAATTTAAAAAGTTCTTATAAATAATTGAAAATAAAGAAATATATTGGTAATATTATAGTCATACTTAGAAATTAATAGAGTCAAAAAAAATAAATAGTAATTATAATAACAATGACATCATCATTAAGTATTGGAGGGAAAATTTTTGTTGAGGTTGTGACACGTAAACAATTTTAAAAAGTAATGATCTCAGCAGTGTTTTGTTTTAGTAAGTTATAGATAGATTATAAATTGTATTCTTAATAAAATTTATTTATATTTTTTCCTAAACTCGTCCCCTCTAAATCTCTTTCTGTCTTTTATCCATCATCCTTCTAAATTCATCTACTTCCTTTCACTTCATTTTTTTTTATTCAACCACAATGTAACCTCTGAGGTACATTATGGATGCACTCTTTTGGATGTCTAGTTAATTTCATAATGTTCTTCTTTCGTATTTTCTTCTTGGTATCACTATTTTCCCCTTTTCATGAATAAAGCAACAAAATATCGATTATATTAAATTTACCAAACCAGAAGTAGTACAATTACAACGTTGATTTGAGATTATTATTATTTTTTTTACTATGATACATCATTTAATATCATAGAAAGAAACTTTTTACAAGAAGTTGATAGGGAGCCGAGTAACAAGCTGAGCACCCACGCCCTTTTGAATACAAAAAGCAAGTCTATAATAGATGTATGCCCTGGACATGGTGTTACTTGAGTTACTCGACGAAAATAATGCAATTCTTGATAACAGAGCGAGCGCGTCTTCGCCTAACTCCCCGAAGGTGGAGAAAACAAAGGGGATGAATTTGTAGCCTTGCTCCTCACACTTAGTGGTATATTATTATTATTATTATTATTATTATTATTATTATTAATTGTGATATTTTCCTTTACAATATGTCGCTATCACTACCAATCTTAAAAAGGATAAAGAGATGAATCATAATAAGTCATTATTAGTGAAACGCCGCCAACCATGATGACCTACATATAGTCAATGCTACATAGAAGAGTAATGAAAATATTAGACTTAAAATGACATATATAATTGAATTAAATTCAAAATAAATTTACGAAAAAATGGCAAACTTGAATTAATGGTGTTATGATTGGGTGTAAATTAGGTCCTTAATCCATGTTGAAAATGCCTAAGTAAAGAAAAAAGGTTAAAAATGGGGTAAAATTGAAATAAGGAGAAAAGGCATTAAAAGTCAAAATGGATTTTGGAGGCAGATTTAAAAGCCAACTTGGCTTTTCCTCTGGCCAAGGAAAAAACGACTCGGCTTTAGATTCTAGATCATGATATATCAGTTTACACTTGCCTTTTTCTATTCCTAGGTTCTTGCATGTAAGTGATTAAGTCCTATGTACTATAAATAGGCCTAATCACATAGTTTAGGCCATCTTATTTACTAACTCTCTTTCTCTCTCAATATTACTTAGTATTTCTCTCTCTCTCTCTCTAAATCTCTCTCATTTCTCAATTAGTAGTCATACCTCCATTGTAGCTCCTTTGAAGTTTCTGGAAACATTATAAATATATTTAGGCTAGATCGTGGACGTAGCCCCATTACGGCTAAATCACGTAAATCTTTGTGTGTGTTTTGATTGCTTCTATATTACTTTTACTATGTTGTTCTTGATAGTTTGATTGATTCTTTTTTGGGTCTTAGTATTCATAACATCTACTTCACATATCAAAAACACTTTACTTCACGTATCATAACTACCTACTTCAAATTTAGAACACATACTTAACATATCAATAACTCTTACTTCACATATCCTAAAAACCCACTTCAAATACCAAAAACATCATCTCTACATACTAAAAGCTCATACTTCATATATTATAAACACCAATTCACATATTAAAACCCCTTAAATTACATACATAACCTAAACACCTACTTCATATTTAGTAAACACCTACTTCACATATTTAAAATACCTACTACACATACCATAAAAACCTACTTCACCAATCTTAAAACATACACTTCACATATCATAAACCACAACGTGCCACACTATAAACATCCACTATAAATATCATAAAACATCTACTTTACCTATCATAAACACCTACTTTATATACCATAAACTTTTACTTTTTTATATTATAACACATCCTTTATACGTTAAAAACTCTTATTAAATGTACCATAAACACCAACTTTAACACCTATAAAAACCTACTTTAATCCATATATAAACCCACACTTTATAAACACCTATGTTAGCCACTGTAACAGAACGCTAAAAATACTTTAAAATGAACATATAAATATTATCTGTAAATTTATATTGGAGAATAAACAAAGAATGAATAAAGCAGGAATGGGAGAAGAAAATTGCGTCAATTTGAATAGATTAATGAAAGGAAATTAAGGGTTTAAATATTTTAACCAGCATCATAAATACAAATGCACATTTTTCTTTTATTTTTTTAATGTTTTTTTATTTGCAAAAAGTTAGATTTAATTTACTTGGAGAGCGTCCTAGACGATAATAATTTTCAAAGAAATCGTCTCTCTCAGCAATATGTAAATTCAACCTAAAACAAACAAATTTAACCCATTTATTAAAGAGTTAATTTCAAATCAGGTCAAACAATATAACCCAAATTTAATTTATTTAATGTATTAAGCAACTTGTAAACATAAATTTTAAAACTAAAACAAAAACATAAGATGTAATAAATATCAATGACTCTTGATAGAAAAAGAAACTCTAATGGGTTGAAATCAAATCGACTTTATCTCATTAGGATTGTGATTTTGACCCTATGAACTAAATGAATTAGATTCAAGTTAAGAGGTTTCCAAATATTAGTATATTACATAATCCAACCTTTGTATCTTATTTATTGACAACACCACTTTTCACATTTTAATCGGCTATTATAGGTATCTACCACCAAAAAGGAGTAAGATAAGACCAACGAAAAAGCGTAAGGGCGAAAAAGAAGTGTAACTACTAATAGGTACCTACCGTAGGCGGTTAAATATAAAAAGGGATGCTGTCAGCAAATAATATACAAAGGTTGGATTATTTAAAAAATAATTAAGGATTATTCACGGCAGATGAGCAATAAATGAGATTATTCTTGACAATTTTTTCAAAAATCAAAAGCCATTCGAAATCACAACAATGGAGTAAGATACAACGGCTGAATAAATTAGGTGTCCTGAATTTTTTAGCTCCGTCAAATTTTTAGACCCTGTTCCTTTTTCTTCAAAGGAAAGTTGCCGAGGTGCACAGCAGATAAAGAATTCCTTACATTTGCTACAATTTTACGATACAACTTTACATAACCCTTGAAGGTTCAATGAACACCGGGATTCAAGTACGCTCTTTTCTGGTGGGCACTGGTGATGGTAACAAATGGCTATATCCAAAGTTTTCTGTCACGATGTTTTCACCTACCAATGAAGCCAAACCAGTGAAGGATGACAGCAAGAATGAGCATGCATATTGCTAGAATCATTCCTGGTCTTCCAAGTAGCCAATTCTTTGTCTTTTTTGCTCCTTCTACTCCTCGTTGCAATTTATCAGCCCAACGCATCTGCACGTAAAGAATTTAAGATATATCAACAGAACGCAAATGCAACAATTTGAGCAACAATTATGAAGAGTTTCATAAAAGAACTATAGAGATCCTAACAGAATCTGAACATATTGTTCATTAAAAGAGATTTCCCCCATCCAAGATAAAGAATATGATTCCTCTGAATAGCAGTATAGGCAGAACGTAGAAATAAATTACATACTGGTGATTATTATCTTTAAAGCAATGAAAGTCGTATTGTGGCTCCATTTGCTACCGTAGAAAACCTTTTAGAATATAAATGGGTGAAAGAAGTACTACTGCCATATGCTTCCCAATGATCAATTAGGCTCCTTCAGTCGTGAAATAAATTTGTATGAGTTTCAATTTAAAATGTTTCATATCTTGGTAGAAGTTTAAAGTGAGAAGAGCTCTTTGAAAGGGTGACTCGTAAAAAACAGAGTGAAAGAAATAAAAAATACCATTCTATCTAAATCTTCGGGTGACAATGAAGCCATGACTTCTTGAGCTTTTGCAGCATCTTCTTTTGAAAATTTGAGTCCAAACTGCTCACTCATACTAGCCATGATGTCGGGGTTCATGTTTTTCAACATTGACGAGAACATCTGGTAGATACAAAATTAAACAAAACATGATTGAGTGCATCAACATCATTGACCATATCTAGAATATAATAACAGACTTGTATTTCAAAATTGAAACAATACAATGCATGAAGGAGAATCTGAATTAAACTCACTTGTCGCATTGCGGGATCCTTCATCTGATTTCTCATCTGTTCTTGCATATCACCCATTGATGTGGGATAGCTTGCTTGAAAAGTACTTCCAAGATCGGAATATGAACCAGATAAGCTGCTACACTCACTGAAAACATTATTTCTATGAACAGGTAGATCCCTAGTTTCAGTGAACTTTGTCTCGGACTCTGAACTCAATCTACCACTTGATGAACCTGGACCTGAATCTGAAGATGAGCTAGGAATTGAGTTCTGCTTCAAGGAAGAAGCCATTTCAAACATCCTTCGAAGTTCCTCAGGTGACATCTTACCCATCATATCACCTGCTGTTTTTAGCATTTCAGGTGACAAATTCAGAGGAACAGGGCCAGGTCCAAATTTATCAATAAAATTGGAACCCTTTTCACCCTGAAATGTGGAGGCCATTTTCATCATGTTTTGGAGCTCCTCAGGTGACATTCTACCGATCATATTTGACGCAGTCTTCAGCATGTCAGTAGGGATCTCTTCAGCTTTTCCAGGATTCATTCTGGCCAGGAATTCAGGATCCGCATGGGAAATAAAATTCTGGAATGATCTGCAATAAAATAAGAGAAACAACTTAATCAATTGATAATATCATACAGTAGATAGAAAGACAGCATTTCAGGCAGACTGGAGCAAGAGATAAGACTTGGTGGTAAGTTTTACTAAACCTTCTCCACAAACAAGAGCACTTTATGAAATGTTACAAAACAAATTCAACTAGTCTTCAAACTTCAACACAGGATAACACTACTTCAACCCAAATGAACAGAAAAATTTTTGCAATGAAGGATAAATATTACTAGTAGATTGACAGGTCTAAACCAGTTGAGCATAGTTATCTGTAGAATCGCTCAGAAGAAAGAAAAAAAAAAAAAAAAAAAAAAAGGGCATACCGGTAGATTGTGCCTTTGATACCCACAACCAAGGAATGCGGGAAAGAGAAAAAACATGTAAAAATTGGCTAATTAAATCAACATCTCAATCCCCCTCCCCACTTCCTCACACCAACAAGCATAGTTAGTTATCTCTAACTCGTTCAAAAATTTTAAGAGATCATGGTAGATTGGGCCTCTGATACCAACAACCTAGGGATAGGGGAAGGACAAAAAAGATGTTAAAAGTTTGGCAAGTTCAATAAACAATCAAACTCCTTCGCATCCTGCACCACATAAATAAGGAAAATATAAAACTTGCCTGATTGTATCAGGATCCTCTTTTAATGCACGCAAAAACTCTGGTTCTGTAGTGGGTCTATTGATATTTAAAGACTTGTTTTCCTCGAGCTCTGACACTGAACAATCTTGAGATGTTCTCTTATCTCTTTCAGTTGACACAGCCTCAACCTCGTCAGTAATTTCTTCAATGACCAACCCTACAAGACCAATCAATATACACAATTTACTTCAAGAAGTCCTAACAGCAAAAGCACCAAGTTATTTCACACATACTAGTCGCAAAATGTACCTGTTGAAGATTGTGAAATACCTTCATTTCCTAGGCCCTTTTTGGCCTCCCTAACAAATGATGGGGAAAACCGCATTTCAGATGTGATGTTTCTTGAGTCAATAAACACATACCAAGAATCTAAAATAATAGCATATACATATATGTGTGTGTATGTATGGTTGCATGTATATATGTACGGATATACGTGAAGAGAATACCTTAAGACTTCAGCAATTGTCTCATCATCAGGGGAAACTTCATGTGCCTTTCTTAGATCCAATACAGCATTCTGAAACAAAGTTAAAAAACACGTAACCAAATAAATATCATCAAATACTTAAATATAAATTGAACCCCCTTACAGAGCGATTCTCGTTAACATTAAAAAAATTACCCCTCCCCCCACCCAAAAAAAAGAAATACAAACAATATGACCTCTAGTTGACTTAGTTCTTTGTATGCTTGACCCCTACGGTATAAAGCTTTGACATTCCTTTCATCATAGGACAAAACCTGAAACATATGTTATACAAAGTAATCAAGCAAACAATTGTCAAGAGTAATAATCCAAATGAAAAAAAGAAAATATTGGAGAGGGGGGGAGGGGACACATAACAATTGTTATTCATTCAAAGAATGCATTAGCGCAGCATCTAGGGTTGTTAATGCAAGTGCCAAAACACATAATATTGATGATGAATTTAGCCACTTAATCGTACATTCTTAGCTTGTACTTTGGAGAGGAATGATGAAGATGTGTCGTATGTGAGTGAATTAAGGTTTGGAACGATTGATGAGGTACTTAATGTGAGGCAAATGAGGCTTCACTAAAGGGTGAAACTATGCCTTGAACGAGGCAAGGCATGGTATGCTCGTTATTTCACAAAGTCAGAAGTGGGCTGGAAAGGTGTACTCGTTCAAGGCACTAAAGTGCTCGTTCGAGCACATTGAGCTGCATCAAACAGTGGATTCTGAACTGAGTGCTCGTTCAAGCACATGGGGTGCTCATTCGAGCACTTTGCCTAGGATTCTTTTTGGGATGTTTGAGCTACGAAATGGCATTGATAGAGCATAGTATTCCTTGTTTAATTGCTATGTTTATTGTTGGTTATTGTCATACTTATTGTGATGGTTAATGATGATGTTTATTGTGTGGATTAATGGTGAGTAATGATGTGGTTCTAGAATGATGTATTCTTCCTCTATAAAGGATACATCATGCATAGAATAAATCACCACAAACACACAAACTTGTGAGAGGGCTAGTTCAATGGTTGGAAAGTTGAGAGTGTTCTTAATTTGTTCTAGTATTGTGATCTTGAGAGTTTGTTCTCAAGATAAGGGAGGTTTATTATATTTGTATTGTTGAATCAATTATAATAAAACTACATTCGAGGGGTAGGTATTCAAGATACCTCAATAAACACTTGTGTTCATTTTGCATTTGTTTTTCATCTTGTTTTTCATTGTTGAACCTCTTAAAAGCTTTTATTTCAAGGGTAAATACCTGAACCATTAATAATATATGTCCTTACAAGGCGATGTACAAGAATGATGAATAACTACCTCACTGCCTTCATTGATGCAGTCATGGAACTGTCTGGTTTTTAAGTAACATGACATCAGATTAAGTGAGCAAGCCAACTGCAATGCTCTGCCTCTAGCAACTGGAACCCCTCTTAAATTATTCTTTGCCTGTAGATAAAGTTACTAACTAATGAGGATCACCAGAAAAAATCCATTTCAACAATCTACAGTAAAGAAACTAAACGTAATACTCACCCGCAAGTACTTCTGTGCAGCTTCTTGATACTTACCCTTACTATGAAGTTCATTTCCCTAGAAAATTTCTAAAAAGGTTATCAGCACAAGTCTTGAATAATTCACTCTTTCACTTAATAAATACATGTAGTTGGCTTATATAAAACTCAGAAAGTTTCACACTTATTATCCTATGGAAGGAACGGTCATTCATATTTGTGACTAGGATGTAACTTAAACAATTGTCAGGTATATGAACTGCACATAAAAAACAGCAAACTTCAACATTGAATTCACCATTACATCAACCACATGATAAACAAGTCCAACTGTTAACTAGCTCAACAATATCATGCAACCACATGATAAACAAGTCCAACTGTTGACTAGCTCAACAATATCATGTCCAACGAGTCATTTTTGTTATTTCGACATACAATGTGAATTAAAAAAAATTTCAGCTAATTAAATGTAACATTAACAACCCACAACAGGTTTATGCAAATTTTACTCGATCAATAAAAACACAACAATATTATGATGGCTCAAACTTGAGTAGTTGACTAGTTCAAACCAGCTAATTCTACGAGATTTCATGCATTACATCTATTTCATACACAGCATTACCTGTTTCTTAAGCATTTCAGCCCATTCAACACAGAAGCCATTTGAGCATCAGCAAATTTGACTCGATCAATAAAAACACAAAAATATTATGATATCCTTGAGTTCTTGACTATTCAAATAAGCTACTCCTACAAGATTTCATGCATTACATCTTTTTCCATGCACAGCATTACCTGTTTCTTAAGCATTTCAGCTGCATTCAACTCATAAGCCATTTGAGCATCAGCACGGGCACGCATCGACGCAATTTCTTCTGGGGACGCATTGGCCATCTTCTCACCAATTTGAGCCATTTCTTCAGGAGGAACATGCTTCATTTGCTCGGCCGCCATCCTTAAATCCTCTGGCCTCAAGTTCTTCATCCCATCCGAAGCCATTCGAAGCAAATCCGGATTCGACATCATCTATAACACCATCATTACCAATACCACTTTAATCATCACACAAAACTAATATCCGCATTTTAGATCAAAAACTTCAAGAATTTCATTTTTCAAACACTACTCACTCCAATTAAACTACTTTTTTAACCTTCCCATGATCATCAATTATATTTGAAGAAAACACCTAACCATAAATACCACATTACTATTCATTTACAACCAATCAACTCTTAACCAAAACTAAAAATTCAACTTTATTTAATAAATAACTATTAATTAAAAAAACCACATCGGAAAAAAGTCAATAATTAAGGAAAATTCATCACTCATATTTAAATGAAAGACCTAACCCTAATTTTGAAATCACTATTCATTCTTTTCAAAATTTATCAAATCTTCAAACAAAACAAAAAAATTTTACGTCGTCTATTGAGCAGCTATTGATTAAGAAAAATCACATCGAAAAAAAGGCCATATTTAAGAGAATAATCATCATCTCTATATTGAAATAAAAAGTCTAATCCTATTATTCACATTACTATTCAGTCTTTTCCAAGATCAATCAAATCTTCAAACAAAACTAAAAAATACACTTAATTGAATAAACAACGACTAATTAAAAAAATCACATCATAATTCGTGATTATTAATATAAAATTAATTAACGAATGCATAAGGAAATCAACAAACATGTTGTTGGATCTTAGCCAATTCAGCGGGGGACATGCGATTCATCTGCTCTTGCGCAATACGGAAAAACTCAGGATCGAACATTGTCACAAAATTTTTGATTTATCGATGAATTGGGTTTCTAAAAGAATAAAAAAAGGGAATTGCTCGATGATTAGGGAAAGTAGTAGGAAAACAAAACAGTTGGATTGGAAAAGAAAGTAAAAAATTTAGTACATTAACATGACATTGCCAAATATATAGATTATGTAAGTGTACTTTTGATAGGATTAAATTTTGGTGGATGGCCACCAGATTTGAATATGGAAATTAGGACTTAGGAGTGAATACCGGGTGAACTAAGTAATTTGTCAAATAAATAATGTAATATTTGAGAATAAGTATTTTATTTCAAATTATGAATTTTTATTATTAAATCATAAATGAAAATTTTGAGAATGATAAAATTAGGATAGTCATTGTCAAATTCTCAACTTTTAACTACGTTAAAAACAATAGTAGAATTAGATCTAAATTCAAATTAGAAAAATTTTGATTTGCCAAACAATAAATTTGAGCCAATTCCAAATTTCCAAATGAAATAATAATTCCCAAACATTGCATAAGTTATTTTCAAAATGAAAAATAAAAACTAAGCTAAGAAGAAACTTATTTTTAAAATTAAGTGTCGGAAGAAAAATGTTGTTTGCACCAGCGTTTTTAGGCCTTATTGGGCTATTGACTTAAATTTCAAAGTTTAAAGGAAAACGCTTATTAAGACAGCGTTTTTATTTAAAGAGAAAATGCTGTTGGATGTAGCGTTTTAGGTCTATGTTGATTTTGGCAAATTATTAACTTAAGCTTGACTTGGAAAACGCTACCAAGGTCAGTGTTTTTGTCTGTTTCCTGTTTCCTTTTTTTGTTTTTTTCTTTACAAAGCTTTATAAATTCATTCCTGCAATAAAATAAAATCTATATACCAATTTTCCTCAAACTTCTCGTTCAAGCACCCAATAAGTTTCCTCAAACATACATGCCACAAATGTGCAGCACATGTCGCGTCTACAAAAAACAATTTCAATTAAAAATGTAGGTCAACATTATATATTACATTAATAATATAAAACTTAAAAAGAAATGACTCAACAAGACATGTAATGGCACGTTAGAGGGAATATAGCTCAGAGGGAGTGGCCACTCTAGTTCATATACTCGGGTGGTGTCTTGTGCGAAGCAATGTATCGGAGTCTAACTTTCCAATCTAAATAAAATGTGAACGATGGGTATGATGCGATACTAACACTAAAGGACATATAGGACCAGGATCCATCCTATATTCGTTAATGAAATTTGTTCACAACATCAACATCCATTCATTTCATTTCATTTCAATTCAATTATATATTCATCCATTAGACAAGTATATATCCCAAGTAATCAACTTCCTTATTCATTCATAAACATATATCCCAAACAACCAACATCAACATATATCCTAAGTATTTAACAAGATCAACAATTAATTCATTCAATTCAACATCAACATATATCCCAAGTGTTTAACAACTTCAACAATTCATTCATTTACTTCATCCTCAACATATATGATATATCCCAAAGTAATCAACATTTAACATTCAACTCAACACACTTTAATAATAATAATAATAATAATAATAATAATAATAATAATTGTAGGAATGCTAATAGATGATCGAATGCAACAAGAGGGGGGGTGAATTGTTGTGTAGTAGGTTTAAGATTTTTGCCTCTAATTTTTGCGGAATTGTATCAAGTAAAGAACAAAACTTAAACTTAAAAACGAAAAGAAAAATAATAAAAGGAGACAAAGATTTTACGTGTAATGCCCCGAATTTTTCTCTGTGGCATAATTTCCATTTTATTCATCTTTCTAGTTACTTTTCTTTAAGTCTAGTTTTTAATTTAAAATAATTTATTATGATATTATTTGTGGATTATTATAACTATCTCTTTTATGCTTTATAATGTGATTTAAAAGGAGCGTAAGTTATTATTATTATTATTATTATTATTATTATTATTATTATTATTATTATTATTATTATTATTATTGTTGTTGTTGTTGTTGTCGTCGTGTTAATATATTATTTTCATTAAATTTATGTACTACTATTATATGTCCTAGGTTATTTATTTTTGGACCAACTTGTGGTAACAAGTTTTAAATTAGGATGACTAAATATATTTTTTTTTTAGTACACTATTATCATGATAAGCTTTTAAAATTAGTGTTTAATTAGGTTAATTGATTCTAATTTATGCTTAATTAATTGGTACATTCTAGAATGGAATGAATGCATGAACATCCTTCAAATCTTTTCATTTTCTTTTCTTCAAGTTGATTGAACTTCCTAATGCTCATAAATTCTCAACCATTATGAAGAGTCTTTTGGGATGGTTTTTCCCCTCCTATAAATACTAGCCTATTGTTATGGAAATTTTCATTCATTCATAAACTAGCTCATAAACTTTCTTTCTCTCATTCTTTTCTCTCAAAATAAAAAAAAAAAGAATACTTGCTTTATTTTTCTTCAAGTGTCAAAATATTATCATATTTTTGGGTAACTTTTGAAGACTTATTTTGAATTATTCAAGCTTACTTCAAGGAATTTATTTTGCAAATTATTTGGGAGATTTTCTTGGAGTTTTCTTTAATCTTCTAAAGATTATTACTTTCCTCCATTATCCAGGTAACTAGATTTTTCTTCACTTAGTTTCTTAATTAAACATAGAAGTCTTGTTTAGAATTAATTAAAATTTAAATTGATTAATTCGGTTTTATATAGTAAATTTTGCTTTAATTATTTTCGTGCATATATTATTGTTATTTTAATCTTCTATGATGTGTTATAACATAGATTAAATTAGGATTGGTTAAAATTTATTTTCGTGATTTGAATAATTTTATTTTAAATTATTATGAAAATCTGGAAAATCTACACTTTTTATTAATAGTAATTTGGCTGTAATTTATTGATTTTAATTTATTTTCACATTATTTTAACACTAAAATATGTTACAATCAGTAGGTAATAGTGTAAATTGATTTTGATGAATTTGGATTCAATTTTACAAAATTATTATTTAATGATGGCTTAAACTACTTAATTTGAATTTTGTGAATTAATTAAGGTTAAGAGGAATTAAAACCTGATTTAATTTATTAATTTATTATTTTTGGTCATGTACCTAATTGCTTGGTTATGTGTTAATTTCATGTACTACTTATTTATTTAATTAGATAGTTTATGACCATTTGTTGTTAAAGTCATCTAAATAGAGAACTTGACTTTGGCATTGACTTCGACCTTGACCATTGACTTTTGTTGACTATTATAATGGCTATGTGATTTTATTTTGATGGTTTATAAAACTGTTTTGTTGCTTGTCGACAAGTTTATACTTAAGAATAAAATAACATTGTCTGTAGTATATTCTTGCCAAGAGTTGTAGTAAGGTGTATTCTTGATTAAGTTCGAATTATCCTTATTCCAAACTCAGACATTACAACTTAAACTGTATGATTTTGATCTTGATTGGTTTTGAACTACTCCTTTGGAGTTTTGGTATTTTGGAAATGGTCATTGTGGCCTTTGGGTTCTTAAGGGTAAATCCATAGTGGTTCCTTATGAACATTGGTTTTGTTGTTATTTGGAAATCGTTGGGTAAGTCCATAGTGGTTCCTTCGATTGGACAGCACATCTATAGTAGATTGGTTTTAGATTTAGTTGTCATTCTCGTTATGCTGGATCTTCGGAAAACGAGAGAGATTGGCCATTCTTAGACAGGGTTATATCATTGTGGTTGACCCGAGGTTCGCCCTGACTTTATCTAGGCTTAGTGGGCCGCGAATTTGTTCACTGCGTCTGTTCCAAGTACGACTTGAAAATATTGTTAACTTGATTTTTGTTAAATTGTTTTGGAAAAGTTATCCTTGGTTTTAATTGATTTGGTTACCCTACTTTGGTATTAATTGAATTGATCAACATTATTTGACTCTATTGGTTTGGCTTGTATGGTTGGATCGTTGTTAATTGGTTTGAATTTTAATTAAGTCTCGCATTAGTTCTTTGTTTAAATTTGAACCTTTGTGTTAAGGACAGTCTAGTTACTGGCCACTAAGTGGTAATTTGCGGTTTAGTTGTTGCAGGTGATGATTGAATTCACTCGGAGCGACTGGGGAATAAGACTGAGAGATGTAGGGTTACCTAGAACATTAAGTTGAAGTTTAGATGTTTTATTTATTTTTGTTTATGGGAGTGTTTTACTCCCTGGATTATTATGTAATGACTTTTTGATTTACTTTATTCGAAGTTATAAATTTATTTTGAAAATTTTAGTGACCCAACTTAGTGTATTGTTTCCGCCAATACACCCTATATTAAGACGGGTCATTACAGTTGGTACACAATTATTTCGTCCTTGTTTCGTTATCTTTCTTTTTGTAAGTTTCGAGGACGAAACTTTTTATAAGTGGGTAGGATTGTAATGCCCCGAATTTTTCTCTGTGGCATAATTTCCATTTTATTCATCTTTCTAGTTACTTTTCTTTAAGTCTAGTTTTTAATTTAAAATAATTTATTATGATATTATTTGTGGATTATTATAACTATCTCTTTTATGCTTTATAATGTGATTTAAAAGGAGCGTAAGTTATTATTATTATTATTATTATTATTATTATTATTATTATTATTATTATTATTATTATTATTATTATTATTATTGTTGTTGTTGTTGTTGTCGTCGTGTTAATATATTATTTTCATTAAATTTATGTACTACTATTATATGTCCTAGGTTATTTATTTTTGCACCAACTTGTGGTAACAAGTTTTAAATTAGGATGACTAAATATATTTTTTTTTTAGTACACTATTATCATGATAAGCTTTTAAAATTAGTGTTTAATTAGGTTAATTGATTCTAATTTATGCTTAATTAATTGGTACATTCTAGAATGGAATGAATGCATGAACATCCTTCAAATCTTTTCATTTTCTTTTTTTCAAGTTGATTGAACTTCCTAATGCTCATAAATTCTCAACCATTATGAAGAGTCTTTTGGGATGGTTTTTCCCCTCCTATAAATACTAGCCTATTGTTATGGAAATTTTCATTCATTCATAAACTAGCTCATAAACTTTCTTTCTCTCATTCTTTTCTCTCAAAATAAAAAAAAAAAAGAATACTTGCTTTATTTTTCTTCAAGTGTCAAAATATTATCATATTTTTGGGTAACTTTTGAAGACTTATTTTGAATTATTCAAGCTTACTTCAAGGAATTTATTTTGCAAATTATTTGGGAGATTTTCTTGGAGTTTTCTTTAATCTTCTAAAGATTATTACTTTCCTCCATTATCCAGGTAACTAGATTTTTCTTCACTTAGTTTCTTAATTAAACATAGAAGTCTTGTTTAGAATTAATTAAAATTTAAATTGATTAATTCGGTTTTATATAGTAAATTTTGCTTTAATTATTTTCGTGCATATATTATTGTTATTTTAATCTTCTATGATGTGTTATAACATAGATTAAATTAGGATTGGTTAAAATTTATTTTCGTGATTTGAATAATTTTATTTTAAATTATTATGAAAATCTGGAAAATCTACACTTTTTATTAATAGTAATTTGGCTGTAATTTATTGATTTTAATTTATTTTCACATTATTTTAACACTAAAATATGTTACAATCAGTAGGTAATAGTGTAAATTGATTTTGATGAATTTGGATTTAATTTTACAAAATTATTATTTAATGATGGCTTAAACTACTTAATTTGAATTTTGTGAATTAATTAAGGTTAAGAGGAATTAAAACCTGATTTAATTTATTAATTTATTATTTTTGGTCATGTACCTAATTGCTTGGTTATGTGTTAATTTCATGTACTACTTATTTATTTAATTAGATAGTTTATGACCATTTGTTGTTAAAGTCATGTAAATAGAGAACTTGACTTTGGCATTGACTTCGACCTTGACCATTGACTTTTGTTGACTATTATAATGGCTATGTGATTTTATTTTGATGGTTTATAAAACTGTTTTGTTGCTTGTCGACAAGTTTATACTTAAGAATAAAATAACATTGTCTGTAGTATATTCTTGCCAAGAGTTGTAGTAAGGTGTATTCTTGATTAAGTTCGAATTATCCTTATTCCAAACTCAGACATTACAACTTAAACTGTATGATTTTGATCTTGATTGGTTTTGAACTACTCCTTTGGAGTTTTGGTATTTTGGAAATGGTCATTGTGGCCTTTGGGTTCTTAAGGGTAAATCCATAGTGGTTCCTTATGAACATTGGTTTTGTTGTTATTTGGAAATCGTTGGGTAAGTCCATAGTGGTTCCTTCGATTGGACAGCACATCTATAGTAGATTGGTTTTAGATTTAGTTGTCGTTCTCGTTATGCTGGATCTTCGGAAAACGAGAGAGATTGGCCATTCTTAGACAGGGTTATATCATTGTGGTTGACCCGAGGTTCGCCCTGACTTTATCTAGGCTTAGTGGGCCGCGAATTTGTTCACTGCGTCTGTTCCAAGTACGACTTGAAAATATTGTTAACTTGATTTTTGTTAAATTGTTTTGGAAAAGTTATCCTTGGTTTTAATTGATTTGGTTACCCTACTTTGGTATTAATTGAATTGATCAACATTATTTGACTCTATTGGTTTGGCTTGTATGGTTGGATCGTTGTTAATTGGTTTGAATTTTAATTAAGTCTCGCATTAGTTCTTTGTTTAAATTTGAACCTTTGTGTTAAGGACAGTCTAGTTACTGGCCACTAAGTGGTAATTTGCGGTTTAGTTGTTGCAGGTGATGATTGAATTCACTCGGAGCGACTGGGGAATAAGACTGAGAGATGTAGGGTTACCTAGAACATTAAGTTGAAGTTTAGATGTTTTATTTATTTTTGTTTATGGGAGTGTTTTACTCCCTGGATTATTATGTAATGACTTTTTGATTTACTTTATTCGAAGTTATAAATTTATTTTGAAAATTTTAGTGACCCAACTTAGTGTATTGTTTCCGCCAATACACCCTATATTAAGACGGGTCATTACAGTAAATTTAAATTAATTAAACATAGAAGTCTTGTTTAGAATTAATTAAAATTTAAATTGATTAATTCGGTTTTATATAGTAAATTTTGCTTTAATTATTTTCGTGCATATATTATTGTTATTTTAATCTTCTATGATGTGTTATAACATAGATTAAATTAGGATTGGTTAAAATTTATTTTCGTGATTTGAATAATTTTATTTTAAATTATTATGAAAATCTGGAAAATCTACACTTTTTATTAATAGTAATTTGGCTGTAATTTATTGATTTTAATTTATTTTCACATTATTTTAACACTAAAATATGTTACAATCAGTAGGTAATAGTGTAAATTGATTTTGATGAATTTGGATTTAATTTTACAAAATTATTATTTAATGATGGCTTAAACTACTTAATTTGAATTTTGTGAATTAATTAAGGTTAAGAGGAATTAAAACCTGATTTAATTTATTAATTTATTATTTTTGGTCATGTACCTAATTGCTTGGTTATGTGTTAATTTCATGTACTACTTATTTATTTAATTAGATAGTTTATGACCATTTGTTGTTAAAGTCATCTAAATAGAGAACTTGACTTTGGCATTGACTTCGACCTTGACCATTGACTTTTGTTGACTATTATAATGGCTATGTGATTTTATTTTGATGGTTTATAAAACTGTTTTGTTGCTTGTCGACAAGTTTATACTTAAGAATAAAATAACATTGTCTGTAGTATATTCTTGCCAAGAGTTGTAGTAAGGTGTATTCTTGATTAAGTTCGAATTATCCTTATTCCAAACTCAGACATTACAACTTAAACTGTATGATTTTGATCTTGATTGGTTTTGAACTACTCCTTTGGAGTTTTGGTATTTTGGAAATGGTCATTGTGGCCTTTGGGTTCTTAAGGGTAAATCCATAGTGGTTCCTTATGAACATTGGTTTTGTTGTTATTTGGAAATCGTTGGGTAAGTCCATAGTGGTTCCTTCGATTGGACAGCACATCTATAGTAGATTGGTTTTAGATTTAGTTGTCGTTCTCGTTATGCTGGATCTTCGGAAAACGAGAGAGATTGGCCATTCTTAGACAGGGTTATATCATTGTGGTTGACCCGAGGTTCGCCCTGACTTTATCTAGGCTTAGTGGGCCGCGAATTTGTTCACTGCGTCTGTTCCAAGTACGACTTGAAAATATTGTTAACTTGATTTTTGTTAAATTGTTTTGGAAAAGTTATCCTTGGTTTTAATTGATTTGGTTACCCTACTTTGGTATTAATTGAATTGATCAACATTATTTGACTCTATTGGTTTGGCTTGTATGGTTGGATCGTTGTTAATTGGTTTGAATTTTAATTAAGTCTCGCATTAGTTCTTTGTTTAAATTTGAACCTTTGTGTTAAGGACAGTCTAGTTACTGGCCACTAAGTGGTAATTTGCGGTTTAGTTGTTGCAGGTGATGATTGAATTCACTCGGAGCGACTGGGGAATAAGACTGAGAGATGTAGGGTTACCTAGAACATTAAGTTGAAGTTTAGATGTTTTATTTATTTTTGTTTATGGGAGTGTTTTACTCCCTGGATTATTATGTAATGACTTTTTGATTTACTTTATTCGAAGTTATAAATTTATTTTGAAAATTTTAGTGACCCAACTTAGTGTATTGTTTCCGCCAATACACCCTATATTAAGACGGGTCATTACAGTTGGTATCAGAGCTGAACGGTTCCGAGGCTTGCTTGAGTAAGTTACTTGGAATCTAAGCAATTGACTTGACCATAGAGTGAGGATTACTTGGGTAGTAAGAAATGGGAATTGCTTTTAGAAAAGCAAGGAAGTATGTAAGACTACATATAAATTTCTGTTTTTGTAGGATGCCTCCTAGAAGAAGAACCTCTGCTGAGAAGGAGTCTTCTCGCCAACGTCTGAGAGCTCTAGAGAATGCTATTATTGCCCTCGCAAATCGATCCACTGGTCCGGCTAACAACCAGTCTGTCTTTGATCGGTTTGATCGTCACCGTCCCCCAACCTATGAGGGTACTGCCGATCCTGTAGTTCTCGAAGGTTGGTTGCGTGAGATAGAAAAACTCTTTGACGCGACCGGCTGCCCAGATGCTGAAAAGGTAGCTATTGGCTCGTATTACCTGAAGAAAGAGGCTGACAACTGGTGGGGTATGGTCAAAGCTGAATGTCTTGCTACCACTGGCTTTGGGTGGGAACAGTTCTCCACGAAGTTGAAGGAGAGATTCTATCCAGACGAGTTGAGGTGGCTGAAAAGAGAAGAGTTTCTCTCTCTGGAACAGGGTTCTATGTCGGTGCAAGCATATACTGACAAGTTCACAGAGTTGTCTCGTTTTGCTGCTGTTTTGATCCCTTCTGAAGCTGAGAAAGTGAGGTTGTATGTGAGGAGGTTAGACGCCCGGATTAGGGTACCAGTGATGTGTTCAGGTCCTGCTACTTTCCAGAAGGCTTATGAAGTTGCCCTTAGTGCTTATGCTGCAGTTCAGGAAGAAGAAGCTGCTAGGCGTGCTCTCACAGCCAAGAGGCCCCCTCCCTCATTTCATACTGCAAACCCCTCCAAGAAGTCTAAGCTTATTCCTGCGAACAAGGGGAGTACTTCTGATTCTAGACCAAAGAAGTGTTTCAAGTGCCAGAAAGATTGGCACCCTGGCAAAAATTGTGATGGTTCTGCTGTCAAGTGTTTCTATTGCAATGGTGAGGGTCACCGTTCGTACTCTTGCCCTAAGAATTCTGATGCAGGCAAGACAATTACTGGGGGTAATGCCCCTCTCCGCAACAGGGTTTATAATATGACCGAAACCGAGGAAGAATCGGATGTTGATGTCATTGCCGGTACTATTCTCGTAAACTCTATTCCTGCTTATGTTTTATTTGATACTGGTGCTACTGCTTCTTTCATCTCTTCTTCCTTTATTGAAAAAGCCAAGTTGAACTCTTCTATGTCTGTTAAATCTGTGATCTCCCTTCCTAATGGGGAGAAAATTTCTTGTCATCGCGCTTTTCGAAGCGTTCCTGTTATCATTAACGAGGTAGAATTGACTGCAAATCTTAAAGAGTTCCCCATGGACGAATTCGATGTGATATTCGGCATGGATTGGTTGAAGGAATACCGAGCTGTATTCCATTGTAGGGATGAGAAGGTGGTATTGAGAAACCATAAAGGGGAGAGAGTTTCTTATTCTAACACCAAAGCAAAGCCTGGTGTGAAGATCATCTCTGCTATAAAGATGATGAAAATACAAAGGAAAGGGAATGAAGTTTTCTTGTGCAAAGTGACTGAAGTCTCCGAAGGCGTTAAGCTTGAAGACATTCCCATTGTCAGAAACTATCCAGATGTATTTCCCGAAGAATTACCTGGAATCCCTCCCGAAAGAGATGTAGAATTTGGGATTGATTTGATTCCAGGTACCGCTCCTATTTCTAAACCCCCCTATAGAATGGCACCCTCAGAAATGCAAGAGTTAAAGACTCAGTTGCAAGAGCTTATCGATAAGGGTTTTATAAGGCCCAGTGCTTCTCCTTGGGGTGCTCCAGTTCTATTTGTGAAGAAGAAAGATGGTAGTATGCGGCTGTGTATTGACTACCGTGAACTGAACAAGGTAACTATCAAAAATAGATATCCCTTGCCAAGAATTGACGATCTTTTTGATCAATTAAAGGGCGCGGGTGTCTTTTCTAAAATTGACCTTAGGTCTGGTTACCATCAGATCCCTGTGAGGGAAGATGATATTCAAAAGACGGCTTTTCGGACTAGATATGGGCATTATGAATTTGTCGTCATGCCCTTCGGTCTTACGAATGCCCCTGCTGTGTTTATGGACCAGATGAATAGGTCCTTTCACGAGTTGTTGGATGAATGTGTAGTTGTCTTCATTGACGACATCTTGGTATTCTCGAAGGATGAAGAAGAGCATGTTAAACATCTAGAAATGGTGTTAAACATTCTCAGGAAGCAGAAATGGTTTGCCAAGTTCTCAAAATGTGAATTCTGGCTTAAGAAAGTGGCATTTCTAGGCCATGTTATTAGCAAGGAAGGTGTGAAGGTTGATCCAACGAAGATTAAAGCTATTATAGAATGGGCAAGTCCCTCTAGTGTAACTGAAGTTCGGAGTTTTCTAGGACTTGCAGGCTATTATCGAAGGTTTGTGCATAACTTCTCTATTATTGCTCAACCTTTGACAAAATTGATGAAGAAAGACTGCAAGTTTAGATGGTCCGAAGAGTGCGAAAAGGCTTTTCAGTTATTGAAAGAAAAGCTCACATCTGCTCCTGTCTTAGTCTTGCCGATAGAAGGAGAGGAGTATGAGGTGTTCAGTGATGCCTCGAAGAGTGGACTAGGGTGTGTGTTGATGCAACGGGGTAAGGTTATTGCCTATGCTTCAAGGCAATTAAAAGTTCATGAGAAGAATTACCCTACGCATGATCTTGAATTGGCTGCAGTGGTGTTTGCATTAAAGATTTGGCGACACTATTTATATGGTGTTTCGTGCAAGATTTACACTGATCATAAAAGCCTCAAGTATATTTTCACTCAGAAAGAATTGAATATGCGTCAGAGGCGCTGGCTCGAGCTTGTCAAGGATTATGAATTGACCTTGGAGTATAAGGAAGGAAAGGCTAATAGGGTTGCTGATGCCCTGAGTCGAAAGCCTGGACCCTTGCTGAATTTTATGAAGGTTCTCTCTAAGGACTTATGTGAGGAATTCCGCAAGATGGAAATTGAAGTGGTATCATTGGGTGGGGTTAAAGCTCGCTTAAGCGCTATGAGTTCTGAGCCTGCTCTTTATGCTGAGTTAAGAGAGAAGCAACAGAATGATCCTAAGCTTCGGAAGATTCGGGCTGCAAAGGCTCAAGGACGAGCTGGGAGTTTTGATATTGCAGAGGATGGGAGTATGAAGTTCAAAGGGCGATGGTGTGTGCCTAATGATCCGATTTTGAAGAACGAAATCATGAGTGAAGCTCATAACACTCCTTATTCAGTACATCCTGGAGGTTCGAAGATGTATAAGGACCTCAAGCTAAGCTTTTGGTGGCCTTGTATGAAAAAAGAGGTTGCTGAATTTGTTGCCAAGTGTTTGGTGTGTCAGAAGGTGAAGATTGAGCATCAAAGGCCAGGTGGTTTGTTACAACCCCTTCCTATTCCAGCATGGAAGTTTGACTCCGTTTCCATGGATTTTGTGATGGGGCTTCCTAATGCCGCTGGTGGCTTGAATGCAGTGTGGGTAATAGTTGATCGCTTGACCAAGGTTGCCAGATTTATTCCTATGAAGAAGACTTGGTCAATGGAACAAATGGCGGAGGCTTATTCAAATGAAATCATAAGGTTGCATGGTGTACCTAGGGAAATTGTGTCCGATCGTGATCCCAGGTTCTTATCTCATTTCTGGTCCTCGTTACAAAAGGCTTTTGGTACTAAGTTGAAGTTGAGTACCGCTTTCCATGCTGCAACTGATGGGCAAACGGAGAGAACAATCCAGACTTTGGAAGACATGCTCCGTGCTTGTGCCCTGGAATTCCAAGGCTCGTGGGTGAAGTCTTTAAGCTTGGTAGAGTTCTCTTACAACAACAGCTATCATGCGAGCATCCAAATGGCTCCCTACGAGGCTCTTTATGGTAGGAAATGTCGTAGTCCTACTTTCTGGAGCGACATAAGTGATTCGTTGGTGTTGGGACCCGATCTTATCCAATCTACTATAGATAAGGTCAAAGTTATTCAAGCAAAGATGAAGGCTGCCCAGGATCGACAAAAGTCTTATGCCGATTTGAGTAGGAGACCTATTACTTATGATGTTGGGGATAAGGTGCTTTTGAAGGTGTCCCCAATGAAGGGAGTAATGAGATTTGGTGTGAAGGGCAAGCTCAGCCCTAAGTATGTGGGTCCTTATGAGGTACTTGAGAGGATTGGTGAAGTGGCTTATAAGTTGGCTTTGCCAGTCGAGCTATCTAAGGTTCACAATGTGTTCCATGTCTCTCAGTTACGGCGTTATCGAAGTGACCCTTCGCATGTTATAGCCGTAGAGTCGGTAGAGGTCAACCCTAATTTGACTTTCGAGGAGAAGCCAGTCAAAATCCTTGATCGTCAGGTACGTTCTCTGAGGAGAAAGGAAGTGCCATTAGTGAAAGTTTTGTGGCGTAGTCAAAAGTATGAACAAGCCACCTGGGAAACTGAGGAGTCAATGCGACTTAAGTATCCCGAGTTGTTTGTAGCCGAACAAAGGTAATTATTTCGTCCTTGTTTCGTTATCTTTCTTTTTGTAAGTTTCGAGGACGAAACTTTTTATAAGTGGGTAGGATTGTAATGCCCCGAATTTTTCTCTGTGGCATAATTTCCATTTTATTCATCTTTCTAGTTACTTTTCTTTAAGTCTAGTTTTTAATTTAAAATAATTTATTATGATATTATTTGTGGATTATTATAACTATCTCTTTTATGCTTTATAATGTGATTTAAAAGGAGCGTAAGTTATTATTATTATTATTATTATTATTATTATTATTATTATTATTATTATTATTATTATTATTATTATTATTATTATTATTATTATTGTTGTTGTTGTTGTTGTTGTCGTCGTGTTAATATATTATTTTCATTAAATTTATGTACTACTATTATATGTCCTAGGTTATTTATTTTTGGACCAACTTGTGGTAACAAGTTTTAAATTAGGATGACTAAATATATTTTTTTTTTAGTACACTATTATCATGATAAGCTTTTAAAATTAGTGTTTAATTAGGTTAATTGATTCTAATTTATGCTTAATTAATTGGTACATTCTAGAATGGAATGAATGCATGAACATCCTTCAAATCTTTTCATTTTCTTTTCTTCAAGTTGATTGAACTTCCTAATGCTCATAAATTCTCAACCATTATGAAGAGTCTTTTGGGATGGTTTTTCCCCTCCTATAAATACTAGCCTATTGTTATGGAAATTTTCATTCATTCATAAACTAGCTCATAAACTTTCTTTCTCTCATTCTTTTCTCTCAAAATAAAAAAAAAAAAGAATACTTGCTTTATTTTTCTTCAAGTGTCAAAATATTATCATATTTTTGGGTAACTTTTGAAGACTTATTTTGAATTATTCAAGCTTACTTCAAGGAATTTATTTTGCAAATTATTTGGGAGATTTTCTTGGAGTTTTCTTTAATCTTCTAAAGATTATTACTTTCCTCCATTATCCAGGTAACTAGATTTTTCTTCACTTAGTTTCTTAATTAAACATAGAAGTCTTGTTTAGAATTAATTAAAATTTAAATTGATTAATTCGGTTTTATATAGTAAATTTTGCTTTAATTATTTTCGTGCATATATTATTGTTATTTTAATCTTCTATGATGTGTTATAACATAGATTAAATTAGGATTGGTTAAAATTTATTTTCGTGATTTGAATAATTTTATTTTAAATTATTATGAAAATCTGGAAAATCTACACTTTTTATTAATAGTAATTTGGCTGTAATTTATTGATTTTAATTTATTTTCACATTATTTTAACACTAAAATATGTTACAATCAGTAGGTAATAGTGTAAATTGATTTTGATGAATTTGGATTTAATTTTACAAAATTATTATTTAATGATGGCTTAAACTACTTAATTTGAATTTTGTGAATTAATTAAGGTTAAGAGGAATTAAAACCTGATTTAATTTATTAATTTATTATTTTTGGTCATGTACCTAATTGCTTGGTTATGTGTTAATTTCATGTACTACTTATTTATTTAATTAGATAGTTTATGACCATTTGTTGTTAAAGTCATGTAAATAGAGAACTTGACTTTGGCATTGACTTCGACCTTGACCATTGACTTTTGTTGACTATTATAATGGCTATGTGATTTTATTTTGATGGTTTATAAAACTGTTTTGTTGCTTGTCGACAAGTTTATACTTAAGAATAAAATAACATTGTCTGTAGTATATTCTTGCCAAGAGTTGTAGTAAGGTGTATTCTTGATTAAGTTCGAATTATCCTTATTCCAAACTCAGACATTACAACTTAAACTGTATGATTTTGATCTTGATTGGTTTTGAACTACTCCTTTGGAGTTTTGGTATTTTGGAAATGGTCATTGTGGCCTTTGGGTTCTTAAGGGTAAATCCATAGTGGTTCCTTATGAACATTGGTTTTGTTGTTATTTGGAAATCGTTGGGTAAGTCCATAGTGGTTCCTTCGATTGGACAGCACATCTATAGTAGATTGGTTTTAGATTTAGTTGTCGTTCTCGTTATGCTGGATCTTCGGAAAACGAGAGAGATTGGCCATTCTTAGACAGGGTTATATCATTGTGGTTGACCCGAGGTTCGCCCTGACTTTATCTAGGCTTAGTGGGCCGCGAATTTGTTCACTGCGTCTGTTCCAAGTACGACTTGAAAATATTGTTAACTTGATTTTTGTTAAATTGTTTTGGAAAAGTTATCCTTGGTTTTAATTGATTTGGTTACCCTACTTTGGTATTAATTGAATTGATCAACATTATTTGACTCTATTGGTTTGGCTTGTATGGTTGGATCGTTGTTAATTGGTTTGAATTTTAATTAAGTCTCGCATTAGTTCTTTGTTTAAATTTGAACCTTTGTGTTAAGGACAGTCTAGTTACTGGCCACTAAGTGGTAATTTGCGGTTTAGTTGTTGCAGGTGATGATTGAATTCACTCGGAGCGACTGGGGAATAAGACTGAGAGATGTAGGGTTACCTAGAACATTAAGTTGAAGTTTAGATGTTTTATTTATTTTTGTTTATGGGAGTGTTTTACTCCCTGGATTATTATGTAATGACTTTTTGATTTACTTTATTCGAAGTTATAAATTTATTTTGAAAATTTTAGTGACCCAACTTAGTGTATTGTTTCCGCCAATACACCCTATATTAAGACGGGTCATTACAGTAAATTTAAATTAATTAAACATAGAAGTCTTGTTTAGAATTAATTAAAATTTAAATTGATTAATTCGGTTTTATATAGTAAATTTTGCTTTAATTATTTTCGTGCATATATTATTGTTATTTTAATCTTCTATGATGTGTTATAACATAGATTAAATTAGGATTGGTTAAAATTTATTTTCGTGATTTGAATAATTTTATTTTAAATTATTATGAAAATCTGGAAAATCTACACTTTTTATTAATAGTAATTTGGCTGTAATTTATTGATTTTAATTTATTTTCACATTATTTTAACACTAAAATATGTTACAATCAGTAGGTAATAGTGTAAATTGATTTTGATGAATTTGGATTTAATTTTACAAAATTATTATTTAATGATGGCTTAAACTACTTAATTTGAATTTTGTGAATTAATTAAGGTTAAGAGGAATTAAAACCTGATTTAATTTATTAATTTATTATTTTTGGTCATGTACCTAATTGCTTGGTTATGTGTTAATTTCATGTACTACTTATTTATTTAATTAGATAGTTTATGACCATTTGTTGTTAAAGTCATGTAAATAGAGAACTTGACTTTGGCATTGACTTCGACCTTGACCATTGACTTTTGTTGACTATTATAATGGCTATGTGATTTTATTTTGATGGTTTATAAAACTGTTTTGTTGCTTGTCGACAAGTTTATACTTAAGAATAAAATAACATTGTCTGTAGTATATTCTTGCCAAGAGTTGTAGTAAGGTGTATTCTTGATTAAGTTCGAATTATCCTTATTCCAAACTCAGACATTACAACTTAAACTGTATGATTTTGATCTTGATTGGTTTTGAACTACTCCTTTGGAGTTTTGGTATTTTGGAAATGGTCATTGTGGCCTTTGGGTTCTTAAGGGTAAATCCATAGTGGTTCCTTATGAACATTGGTTTTGTTGTTATTTGGAAATCGTTGGGTAAGTCCATAGTGGTTCCTTCGATTGGACAGCACATCTATAGTAGATTGGTTTTAGATTTAGTTGTCGTTCTCGTTATGCTGGATCTTCGGAAAACGAGAGAGATTGGCCATTCTTAGACAGGGTTATATCATTGTGGTTGACCCGAGGTTCGCCCTGACTTTATCTAGGCTTAGTGGGCCGCGAATTTGTTCACTGCGTCTGTTCCAAGTACGACTTGAAAATATTGTTAACTTGATTTTTGTTAAATTGTTTTGGAAAAGTTATCCTTGGTTTTAATTGATTTGGTTACCCTACTTTGGTATTAATTGAATTGATCAACATTATTTGACTCTATTGGTTTGGCTTGTATGGTTGGATCGTTGTTAATTGGTTTGAATTTTAATTAAGTCTCGCATTAGTTCTTTGTTTAAATTTGAACCTTTGTGTTAAGGACAGTCTAGTTACTGGCCACTAAGTGGTAATTTGCGGTTTAGTTGTTGCAGGTGATGATTGAATTCACTCGGAGCGACTGGGGAATAAGACTGAGAGATGTAGGGTTACCTAGAACATTAAGTTGAAGTTTAGATGTTTTATTTATTTTTGTTTATGGGAGTGTTTTACTCCCTGGATTATTATGTAATGACTTTTTGATTTACTTTATTCGAAGTTATAAATTTATTTTGAAAATTTTAGTGACCCAACTTAGTGTATTGTTTCCGCCAATACACCCTATATTAAGACGGGTCATTACAGTTGTGTAGTAGGTTTAAGATTTTTGCCTCTAATTTTTGCGGAATTGTATCAAGTAAAGAACAAAACTTAAACTTAAAAACGAAAAGAAAAATAATAAAAGGAGACAAAGATTTTACGTGGAAACCTTCTTGGCCTAATAAGAAGGAAAAACCACGACCCCCCGGGATTTCAAAAATTCTCACTATGTTTAGGCAATCAATTACAATTACACCAAACAATATTTGCTTCACTTGAAGCTTCTCAATTCTCTAAATGCTTCACTCAAAGCTTCTCTACTTAGGCCTACTTCGCTTCTCTTCTCTTTCTCTCCTTCTCTTTCTCTTCTCACGCTTTTATTCTCTATTCCCTTAGACTTCCCATAAGTCTAATTACAACAAAACACTCAATTACCCTTTACAAGGCCAATTCTTAAGAAGATCAAAATTAAGTAGTTGCTCAAGAAAAATATAATGAATTAATTGGCATTAAAATAACTTAGAATATTTTACTAAATTAATCTCTCTTTAACGGACACTCTTAATGCATACACAGCTTAACCGTAGCTTCCCTCTTTTATAAAGGGAACAGCCATCAGTGCATTCATCCCACGTTCTCCATGAGCCATAAACTTACTTGCTCCCAAAGAAAGTGGGAAGTTAGTTGAAAGTAGAGGTGGAAAATAACTGCTGTATTCTTGCACGGTTAAAATTACATGGGTTAAAGGAAGATCCTAAAATGTAGGAGACTAATTCAAAGTAGAGAATAAATCTCTTGGATGTCCGATTTTATAGGAGACAAATAAGAAATTAGTCTTCTCCATGTTTTTAGACGTTAAAAATCATTTGCCAATTAATAAATAAATTTAATTAAGCAACTAACTAAATTTTAACCTTTTACATTAACTAAAACAGAAAACGTAATTTTCGTTACTTCCAGTCAATGTCTTCTTCAGACCTGTATCGTGGGGAACAACGCACTGTCTCCATCTACAACTATCGTCAGGACTTCAACTCTAGGAACAGTAAACTGACTTCTAAAGCAATTGCCCAACTTCTTGGATATTTGAGACATGTACAACTTCCACGAATCAAGTCATAGGCTTCATCAACGATTCAAATTAAACCGGATATATACCTACAAAACAATCTCTAAAAATATGTTTGTTTATTTAAAAGTGAAGTCATCATCAAAACCTTAAGAGGCCAACAAATTCCCCCTTTTTGATGAGGACAAACTTTATAAACAAACTTAAGTAAAACAAAATTCTTAGAGCATACTAGAGATTAAAGTAACTCTAAATAACTTAGCAAATCAATTCGTTAAAATATAATTTACCAAGCATTCACAATAAAACGATTTACTCCATAATATCAAATATGTTTAAAAATTTTCAAAATTAATTAATCTAAAACTTAATTGAAATAAACTAAAATAAACTAATATAAATCAACTAAACTGACATAATTAAACTTAACATAATAAAACTAACACAAATTATTAAGTATTTTCAACAAAAACTACTTGAAAACAAATTCACAAAAACAAGTAAATATCCATCAACTTGAAAACACAATTTGAAAACACAGAACACAGATGATCATTAAGTTAGCATAAATCAACCATAAATCAACCATAAGTAACAATATAAATCAACCAAGATATGTTACTGTGTATTCACTGCTCTTCTTAAGTTTGTGCATAATCTTCCCCCTTTTGTCATCAATTAAAAAGAATTAGTGGTTATTAAACCTCAGCACAAACCATATAGATTTGTTAGTGATGAAAGCAAGAAACAATAATGAAAGTAAGCACCATAAAAGTAATCAAACCTGCAAATAGTTAATTATCACAGACCATGAAAATAAAAGCAAAGAAAGAAAAGTAGCAATTGTTCAACAAACAGATACAATTTTGCACTCCAAATGGTACAAAACAGAAGAGAAATTGTTTGATAAGTGTCATAGCCAACAAATCATTTAAAATTATGAGGAGAGGGATCAAGGGTCGGTCTCTTCTTCATCAATGTACTCAGTCTGCACTTCCACTGTGTCCAGCTTGGCACCAAGACGTTGTTCCATTTGGTTTAGCTGATCCACAATTGAAGCAAGTGAGACACGAGTTTCATCTTGAAAGGCAGTGAATTGAGACTGTAGATCAAGGAGCTTGGAGAGAATGGTATGTAAGGAAACTGCAGGAATAGAGTCAAAGTTAGTACAGCCAATATTAGGTGAAGTGTGTGATTGTGGTGGTGGTGTAAACTGTATTGGTGATGGAGGTGGTGATGGATTGTGATGTGGTGGTGATGTGGTTGGCTTGGGAGAGGGAGGTTCATTAGGTGTGGGCTCAAGGATGGAGTCAGATGGTGTTTCATCAACCACAGTAGCCTTGCGTTTCGAGGCCAACCTCCTACTCTTCCTTTGCATTGACTTAGCCTTTTTCCTCATAGCCAACACAATCTCTTCATCACTGGAATCACTGCAGAGATTGTGAGGAACATTTTCGTCCAAGGCCTCCTTTTGCTTTTCCTTTTCCCCCTTACTTGTAGCTCCATCCTGTTCCTCTTTCTCAGATGTTTCAATATTTTCAGAGGGAACAGGATCTTTTTCCTTTTCTTCCTTATCCTCCTTGTCCTCCTTGTCCTCCTTTTCCTCTTCAACTTCTTCAGCCCCTTCTTCTTCAGATTCAACTTCTACAACCTCCTCATGCATCAAAACTCCCTCATCATTCAATTTCAAACGCAAATTTTGTAAACATTTAGCACCAATTTTCATATTGGGACCCATTGGGAACTCCAACCATTCCAATGGAACCTCAAATTTTCTAAAAATCCATGTTAACAACCCTCCATAACCAATGAAACTTTTCTTTTCAATGCAGTCTGATACATGAGAGATCATCAATGAAGGAAAATTTATTTTAATGTGTTTTTCCATGCAGTAAATTAAAGTGGCGTCACGCAAACTCACTTGACTACGTTTTGAGTTTCGTGGTAAAATGAATCTGCGAGCGACATTGTACAACAACTTATGCATAGGAGACAGAACATTGTGACTGATTTTCCCTTTCTGATCAACTCCTAAAAATTTTAGAATTGTTCGTTCATTGATGCCAGAAAATGCAATCTTCGACCCAATATAATATGTATCAAAACCAACATTGGAAACATTAAACCATTCCCCTAATAAAGCACTGTTAAATTCAATTTTAATGGTTTTAACAACACTGAAACACATTCCGCCATCATTGGAGAAATTTAAAATAAATTCTCTCATTACGTTTGGAAAAATTGAATTGCAAGTGAAGTTTGACATCAATGATTCCCATTCTTGAAACTTTAAAATGTCATGCAATCTAGGAAAGTTAGTAGAATCATACCAATATTTATCCAACCCGAACCCTACTGTCATCTCCTTTGAAACCTCTTCAGCACTGTTTGGATCAACATGCTTTGAGCGCTTAACTACTCTGGAAGATGAACCACCTGTTGAAATCTTTCTTTTGGTACTTGTGGGTTCAGTGGAGTGTTTTGGTGATTCTTGTGTGGTTTCAGTTGGTGTGGGTGGTGCATCCTGCAGTAATGGTGGTGGAAGAACTACTCTTAGTGGTTTTGGTTGGTCGGGTATACAGGATTTGGTAGTTTTCTTGCCTGATTTAGATGATTTGAGGGTTTTCATTTTTGAATTTTTGAAGGTTTTGAGAGAAGGAAGAAGGACGGTTTCTTGAGTGAGAAATTGAGAGAAGGTTTGGGAAGGTAGTGTGTAATGACGTAAAGGAGGGGTTTTTAAATGATTGAAGTGACGGTTACTCCTCCAAGTCCCATCTCTTTATTGCCTTTGCATTACTTGAGTGAAGAAAGACGTTTTCCCAAAATTTAATTTAAGTTGGCTGTTGAATTTCTAAACAACATGATAATATTATTTATGAAAATGAAATCAAAATAAAATAATTTTAGAAAAACAAAATGAATTATGATATTATGAAATATTATGAAGAAAAGAAAAAATGAACATATTGCTGTGGTCTGATCAAACTAACAACATGCAAACGTGAAGACATTCATAGTACAAACTTTATTACGTGTTTACCTGATCCATGCAATAATTGATTTTCAATCAAGATATTGAGATTGATTCCTGACCTTTTCATTCTCATGATGCTTCAATGGGAAATATATGCAACTAACTTTAGTGGAGCTTGATCATACCAAGTTCCAATCTCATCTTTTCATATTGTTCCCTAGGAAGTGGTTTGGTCAGAATATCTGCAACTTATTCATTTGTGTTAACATGCTTTAATATAATATTTTTGTGTTCTACGTTATCCTTAAGAAAATGATGTCTAATATGTATATGTTTAGCACGAGAATGATGCACTGGATCTTTGGATATACATATGGCACTAGTATTATCACAATAAATAGGAATGCATTCAACTTTAATACCAAAATCTCTTAGTTGCTGTTTTATCCAAAGCATTTGGGAACAGCAAGCTGCTGCTGCTACGTATTCAGCTTCGGCAGTGGATAATGCAACAGTATTTTGCTTCTTGGAACTCCATGAAACTAAACATGAGCCAAGAAATTGTACCATACCTGATGTACTTTTTCTATTTACAAGATCACCTGCATAATCTGCATCACTAAAACCTTTTAAATCATAAACATCACTTTTAGGATAAAATAAGGACAAGTCATCTGTTCCCTTCAAATATCTTAAAATTCGTTTGACTGCCGTGAGATGTGATTCCTTAGGATTTGATTGAAATCTAGCACATAAACCAACACTAAATGAAATATCGGGTCTACTTGCAGTTAGATATAATAAGGAACCTATCATGCCTCGATACATTGTTTGATCTATGTTAGTTTCTTTTAGGTCTTCATCTAATCTAACATTTGTAGCCATGGGTGTATGGTTGGTTTTAGCGTTGTTTAGCCCATACTTCTTAAGAAGTTCTTTTATGTATTTTTGTTGATGAATAAAAATACCATTTTCAGTTTGTTTAATTTGTAAACCAAGGAAGAAATTTAGTTCTCCCATCATGCTCATTTCAAATTCTGTGCCCATTAGGTTAGCAAATTCCTTACATAATAAATCATTAGTAGCACCAAAAATAATATCATCAACATAAATTTGAACAACCAAAATATGAGAACCTTTATTCTTAAAGAACAAGGTTTTGTCGATTTTTCCTCTAACAAAGTTATTTTGAATCAAAAACTTTGATAGTCTTTCATACCATTGCCTAGGAGCTTGCTTCAAGCCATATAAAGCTTTGTCAAGCTTGTAGACATGATCAAGACAAGAGGTGTTCTCAAAACCTGGAGGTTGTTCAACAAAAACTTCTTCATCAAGAAAACCATTTAAGAAAGCACATTTCACATCCATTTGATATAACTTAAAGTTCATAAATGCAGCAAAAGAAATTAAAATTCTAATAGCCTCTAACCTTGCTACCGGAGCAAATGTCTCAGTATAATCAATACCTTCTTGTTGATTGTACCCTTTGACCACGAGTCTTGCTTTGTTTCTTACAATTATTCCATGCTCATCTAGCTTATTCCGAAATACCCATTTCAAACCAATTACCTTCTTGCCTTTTGGTTTGGGTTCTAAGTGCCACACTTTATTTCTTTCAAATTCATTTAATTCATCTTGCATGGCTACTATCCATTCGGAATCCTTTAGAGCTTCTTCGTGATTTTTGGGTTCAAGTGATGATAGGAACGCAAAGTGTGCACAAAAGTTTCTCAGTTGGGATCTGGTTTGTGTTCCCTTATTCATATCACTTATAATCAGATCAAGAGGATGATAACTTTGGTATTTCCAAGGTTTAGGCACAAATTCTCTGGAGGGAACAGTAGCATGTTCTGATTCAGCATCTTGATTTGCATTTTGTTCAGCTACTGGATCATCTTGGTCATCTGCGGGAACAGCTGGATTGGGAACAGTCTGCTGGTCCTGTTGTTCTGGCAGTTCCTGGATTTGGTCAGTTTCTTTTGCCTCTTCTTGTGTAGACTGTTCACTTGCTGTTCCATGATCTTGCACTTTAATTCCTTTATCATCATCTTCCAAGTTTGCCAGACCTTTTTTAATATTACTTGTTTCCTGTTCACTTGTTGAAAAGTTAGTTTCATCAAAAATTATGTGAACAGATTCCTCTACACACATTGTTCTCTTATTATAAACTCTGTAAGCTTTGCTATGTGATGAATAACCGAGGAATACTGCTTCATCACTTCTTTCATCAAACTTACCTATATTTCGTTTACCATTCACATGAACAAAACATTTGCATCCAAATACACGAAAATAGGAAATATTTGGTTTAACACCTTTGAGTAATTCATAGGGTGTTTTAGAAGTGATTAGCCTTATTAGTACACGATTCAATATGTAACATGCAGTATTGACGGCTTCTGCCCAAAAATTCCTAAGTAGACCACTAGCAATCAACATGGTCCTAACCATTTCTTCTAGGGTTCTATTCTTTCTTTCCACCACTCCATTTTGTTGTGGTGTTCTAGGAGCGGAAAAATTGTGATTTATACCATGTTCATTACAATAATTCATGAAGTTTGAGTTTTCAAATTCTTTGCCATGATCCGATCTAATGTGAACAATAGAATTATTGGTAGATTTTTGTATTTTATTAGCAAAAGAAACAAACTCATCGAAGGCTTCATCTTTGCTTACTAGAAATAGGGTCCAAGTAAATCTACTATAGTCATCAACTATGACAAACACATATCTTTTGCCACTACGGCTTTGTGTTCTCATAGGTCCACATAAATCCATATGAATTAATTCTAATGGTCTAGAGGTAGTCACCAGAAACTTTGATTTAAAGGATGACCGCACTTGTTTTCCTTTAGCACAAGGATCACAAATTTCATTTTTGAGGAATTTTATTGCTGGTAATCCTCTTACTAGGTCTTTTGATCTTAAGATGTTAATCAATGAATAGCTAGCATGACCTAGACGTTTGTGCCAAAGAAGTGGGTCTTTTTCTATAACGCTTAAACACGTTAGACTGTTTCTGGGAACAGTGTCCAGGTCCACCACATAGGTGTTCCCTTTTCTGATTCCCTCTAGTACAGGGTCTCCTGTGTTGTTCCTAGAAATTATACATCGTTCAGAAGTAAACTTAACAGAGTTACCTTTGTCACAAAATTGAGAAATACTTAAAAGATTGTGTTTTAGATTCTCGACTAAAAATACATTGTCAATTGCATGGGAGCTTGATCTTCCAACTTTTCCTTTGGCGATTATTTCACCCTTCATATTATCACCGAAGGTTACAGTTCCCCCATCATACGCTTCAAGTGAGAGAAATCTTGATTTATCACCCGTCATGTGCTTGGAACACCCACTGTCGAGATACCATGAGTTGTTCCCCCTCACTTGAGCCTGTAAAGCAAACTAATGGTTAGTTTTAGGAACCCAGTCAGCCTTGGGTTCCCTGTCGTTTATAGTTGAATCATTTTTCTCAATCCATATGCATTCGATATAAGTTTCATTTGCTTTAGTGTGCTGTTCCCTTTTTACACATTGATATTTTAGGTATCCATTTTTACCACAAAAGGAACAGATTTTACTACTAGGGAGATCTACATATACCTTTTTTCTTTTTTCATTCTTAACATAACCTAGACCTTCTTTACTCTTGGTTTTAGCATTTAGAATCCATTTGGGAATTTCATTGATTTTCCCTTTTCCTTTTAAGTTAATTTGATCTTTTAGAAACTTATTTTCCTTTTCATATGATTCTAATTTTAATTTTATTTCTTGAAATTCCGTGCTAAACACATGAGTGGTTTTATCATTTTCAACCAATTTTAATCCTAGCAATTTGTTTTGATTTAATTCAATGTTAAGAATAATGAAATCCTGTTTTAATTTCTCCAATTGTTCTTTTAAAATGATATTCTTATCTAACAAATCAAAAAATCTACTTTGCACATCGATCCTAAATGAATTTAGGTATGAGATATGATCTTTACTTAAGTTAAGGTCTTTCTCAATTTGGAGACACTTAGCTGTTTTTTCATTCAACTTTTCTTGTGTCTCTAACAACAATTTGATTAATTTATTCTTACTTAAATTAGACAGTTGTTTAGGAGATGGACTAGAAGACATTACCTCTTTTTCCTTAGACTCTTCATGAGATGCCATGAGACACAGATTTGCGGTTTCTTCCTCCACTGGAGCTTCTGTCTCAGCCTCGCTCTCCGTATCACCCCAAGCTGCGATCATTGCCTTTCTAAAATCAGTTTTGAAGTTTCCTTTCTTATATTGTTTACCAACTTCTCTTGCTTTTCCCTTGCCCCTCTCATTTTTCCATTGAGGGCAATCCTTGATGAAGTGATCAGTGCTCCCACACTTGTGGCATTCAAATTTTGTCTTCAAGTTAGCAGTTCCTTTTTCTTTGTTGTTTCTTTGATTTCTATATCTGCTATTCCTGAAGAATTTTTTGAATTTACGTGCCAACAAAGCTGCTTCCTCTTCACCATCTTCTGATTCTTCACTATCATCTGCTGCCAGAGCCAATCCTTTGTTTCGGGAACTGTCAGCTGTTCCCAAATGCAATTCATGGGTCATGAGAGAACCAGCTAGCTCTTCCAAATTAAACTTGGTGAAATCTTTGGACTCCTGGATGGCTGTTACCTTTGCTCTCCAGCGTTCGTCTTGAGGAAGACTCCTAAGTATTTTCCTAACTTGTTCATCAACGGGAATGATTCTACCAAGAGAGACTAGTTCGTTAGTAATGTTTGTGAACCTGGTAAACATCTCTTGGATGTTTTCCTTAGGTTCCATAACGAACCTTTCATATTTGGACATTAGGAGGTCAATCTTGGATCGCTTCACTTCACTAGTACCTTCATGGGTAACTTCCAGCAGGTCCCAAATCTGCTTGGCAGTTTTGCAACCCATAATACGATTGTGTTCATTGGGTCCAAGACCACAGTGAAGCAATTTGATAGCAAGAGCGTTCATCTCCATCTTTTGAAAATCTTCTTTTTCATATTCAGTGATTGGTTTTGGAACAGCTTCATTGTTGGAGTTGATGGTCGTCACCTCAAAGTCTCCAATTTCAATGACTCTCCAAACTTGGTAATTTTCGGCCTTTATGAAGATTTCCATTTCTATTTTTCCAGTAGGTATAGAATTTCCCATCAAACATGGGTGGCCTTTGCGTAGAGTACCCTTCTTCCATGCGTTCGTTCATCTTCAACATCTTGACAAGGAACATGATACTGCTCTCAGGGTTTCCTGATCAAATAAGGAACAAAGCTCTGATACCAATTGTAGGAATGCTAATAGATGATCGAATGCAACAAGGGGGGGTGAATTATTGTGTAGTAGGTTTAAGATTTTTGCCTCTAATTTTTGCGGAATTGTATCAAGTAAAGAACAAAACTTAAACTTAAAAACGAAAAGAAAAATAATAAAAGGAGACAAAGATTTTACGTGGAAACCTTCTTGGCCTAATAAGAAGGAAAAACCACGACCCCCCGGGATTTCAAAAATTCTCACTATGTTTAGGCAATCAATTACAATTACACCAAACAATATTTGCTTCACTTGAAGCTTCTCAATTCTCTAAATGCTTCACTCAAAGCTTCTCTACTTAGGCCTACTTCTCTTCTCTTCTCTTTCTCTCCTTCTCTTTCTCTTCTCACGCTTCTATTCTCTATTCCCTTAGACTTCCCATAAGTCTAATTACAACAAAACACTCAATTACCCTTTACAAGGCCAATTCTTAAGAAGATCAAAATTAAGTAGTTGCTCAAGAAAAATATAATGAATTAATTGGCATTAAAATAACTTAGAATATTTTTCTAAATTAATCTCTCTTTAACGGACACTCTTAATGCATACACAGCTTAACCGTAGCTTCCCTCTTTTATAAAGGGAACAGCCATCAGTGCATTCATCCCACGTTCTCCATGAGGTGCACTTATCCCACGACTTCCATAAACTTACTTGCTCCCAAAGAAAGTGGGAAGTTAGTTGAAAGTAGAGGTGGAAAATAACTGCTGTATTCTTGCACGGTTAAAATTATATGGGTTAAAGGAAGATCCTAAAATGTAGGAGACTAATTCAAAGTAGAGAATAAATCTCTTGGATGTCCGATTTTATAGGAGACAAATAAGAAATTAGTCTTCTCCATGTTTTTAGGCGTTAAAAATCATTTGCCAATTAATAAATAAATTTAATTAAGCAACTAACTAAATTTTAACCTTTTACATTAACTAAAACAGAAAACGTAATTTTCGTTACTTCCAGTCAATGTCTTCTTCAGACCTGTATCGTGGGGAACAACGCACTGTCTCCATCTACAACTATCGTCAGGACTTCAACTCTAGGAACAGTAAACTGACTTCTAAAGCAATTGCCCAACTTCTTGGATATTTGAGACATGTACAACTTCCACGAATCAAGTCATAGGCTTCATCAACGATTCAAATTAAACCGGATATATACCTACAAAACAATCTCTAAAAATATGTTTGTTTATTTAAAAGTGAAGTCATCATCAAAACCTTAAGAGGCCAACAACAACAATAATAATAATAATAATAATAATAATAATAATAATAATAATAATAATAATAATAATAATAATAATAATAATAATAATATTACTCTTGTTCCGAAGATTACTAATCCCTCAAAGCCAAAATATTTTCGGCCAATCTCTTGTTGCTCTGTGCTTATTGCTAAGATTCTTACGGCTAGACTCTAGAAATTTTTTGCTCATCTTATTGATCCTGCTCAGTCAGGCTTATTCCTGGTAGGCAAATCTGTGACAACATTTTGCTTGCTACTGACCTTATTCGAGGTTATAATTGGGCTAATGCTAGTCCTCGTTGTATACTTAAAGTAGATATGGCGAAGGCATATGATTCTGTTGAGTGGCCTTTTCTTAAGTGTGTTATGCAGGAGATGAGTTTTCCTTCTCAGTTTATCAATTGGGTAATGAATTGTGTTTCTACTGTTTCGTATTCTATTTTGACCAATGGATTTCTTGGTATTCCTTTCAGAGCTCAAAAGGGGCTTTGTCAAGGGTACCCCATGTTTCCGTTTCTTTTTACTCTCTCTATGGAGTATTTCAGTAGATGTTTGAAGAGGAAGAAAGGCGACATTATTAAGTTCCTTCCTAAGTGTAAGTGCTCAGAAGTCATGAAAGTTTATTTACTAATGATCTTCTTGTTTTTCTTAAAGCTGATCTTTCTTCTATGCATGCCTTGAATCTTGTTCTAGATGATTTGTCTATGGTTTCTGGTCTTTCTATTAATAAAGGCAAGAGTGTTCTCTATATTGTTGGTGTTGATAACGCTATGAATTTTAAGCTTGTTCAAGCTAGTCAGGTTCTTAAGGGTGTTCGTCCTTTTAGATATCTTGGGGTCCCTTTATTTGCAAAGAGGCTTGGTATTCAGGATTGCTTAGTGTTGGTGGAGAAAAATACGAGTACATTAATCACTGGGCTGCTAGGAACCTTTCTTTGGCCGGTAGACTTCAGCTTGTCCGAAGTGTTATTTAGAGTATGCATTCCTACTGGGCTCAAATCTTTATCCTTCCTGCAAAAATTATCCAGATGGTTGAAGCTGTGTGTAACAAGTTTATTTGGAGTGGTGGTCGAGATTCTAAAGCTAAGCCTCATGTAGCTTGGAGTCACGTTTTTCTGCCAAAGGCTTGTGGTGGACTTAATTTGAGTCGGCTGAATCTTTGGAATAAGGCTGTCATGTTGAAGAATCTTTGGTCCTTTGCTCATAAGAAGGATAGGCTTTAGATTCGATGGATTAATGATTACTATCTCAAACACTCAGATGTTTTTAGTTATGTTGTTCCTAGCACAACCGCTTGGATGCTTGCAAAAATCTTTGATAGTAGGCATTTGGTAGTGAATTTACAAGACTTGAATGATTGTACTCCTCATGGTCATTTTAGTATGAAGATTGCTTACAAGAAAATATTAGGGCAATATCCTAAGGTTCCTTGGAGGGCAATTTGGTGTAATAATAAGGCGACTCTTAGGAGTGTGGTGTGCATGTGGCAAGCTATCCTTAATAGGCTTCCTACTATTGATAGATTGTGGAAATGGGGGATGTCTTGGGATCCATTGTGTAGGCTATGTAATGTTGCCCCTGAGACTAGAGATCATTTGTTTGGAGATTGTGTGTTTATTCGGAAGGTTAAAGCCTTCGTTTGCAGTGACTTTCATTGGCCGACTTCCTTTTCTCAAGATGTTCGTATTATGAATCATTTGAGTAAGAAGAAACGTAATACCAAGACTCTTGTCATTACTATGTCCTGGGCAGAGATCATCTATCATGTGTGGTTCCAAAGAAATGTCAAAATCTTTGGGGGAAAGAGTATGGATGAGCAACAACTTGGGAGGATGATGATCTTCAATGTTGCAGCTCGGCTTTCTGATAAACAGAAACAGATTCTTCTTGTATAATTGTTGTTGGTTGTTTCTATGTGTTGTTTTCGTTTGGTGTGCTTGTTTGTTTGACTCTCCCTTGTGTGGGGTTTGTTAATCCCCCTCTTAGCGTTTAGGGAAGTGTGCTTTTGGTAATAAAATCTTTAATTGCCAATAATAATAATAATAATAATAATAATAATAATAATAATAATAATAATAATAATAATATAACTCTTGACACTCTCTCTCTACATGTGAGAGGCGATTAGGATGTCGCCACAGCAATTCTGCAGATCCGGCAGCAACTCGTACGGCTTAGGCCTCCAGTGAGGCGGATTCCAGCCTCATTTGCGAGCCTTCCACAACCTTGAAGGAGCAGCAACTAACATGTTTGGGTCTTTCTCTTTGGGTAGCTCCTACCCACCCATGGGACAGAGAGGGAGACCACGAAAGGTGTTGGAGCAGCCACAGATACCGCCGGTAGTGGAGAAGGTGGCGCCAGTTTCAACGCCCGAAGAATCACAACTAGTAGCAGAGGAGTGCTCCTTAAGTGCCCAGCTCGTGTCTCTGATTTCAAATCGAAATTGGGCTGCCATGGTGTAACAAAAAGTTGTATGCGGCAGTGATGATGAAGGTTTGAGTGTAAAGCATCAACAAGTAACATCAGCACCCACTGTACTACAATCCCCACCAGGTATGAAAACAAAATCTCGAAAGAGCAGTAGAATTACCAATGAAGATATAACTAAGGAAGTTAGATATCTTGAGAATGTTGTGGTGTGTTTTGTTGTAGGTGCTAATCCCCCATCCATGTTATTGACGGTTTCAATATATGAAAAGACCTAAATGTTGATAAAATTGGAATGATAAACAAAGGCGTTTTTCTGGTCAGATTAAACAGGATCAAGAGAAAGCTTGTGGCATGACTGGGCTATTGTTTGACAAAAAACACTATTATTAAGCCTTGGGATGCAAATATGTCATATGAAAAGAATAGCATCACCACCATGCCTATTTGGGTCAAACTACCAAAACTGAATGTAAGATATTAGGGTGAAACTACATTGAGGAAGATTGTGGGATACCTAAGCCGAGTGCTCAAGATTGACACAGCCACGTTAAAGATAGAGCGTATGTAGTATGCCCGTGTATTAGTGGATATGGATATCATTGAGGGATTCTCGGAGGAGCTATACTTCACAAATGAAAATGATGAATTGGTGACACAACCAGTGCAATATGAATGGCTTCTGTGGTGCTGTAAATGTAGTCAATTTGGACACACAAACACAGAATGCAGGGTTGGTATCGAGCAAAATAAAAAGCATGAGAACTTTGCGGTGGATGACGATGGTTTTAAGCCAGTCAAACCTAGGTGGGTACGAAAAAGGAAAGAGAAGGAAACCGATGCTCAATAAAATGCATTAATCCAAGGATAGTTGAACAACAAAACCAAGCGGATGTAGCACCGTGTGAGCACCTAGACAATACAATTCTACAAAAAGGGCAGGAAAATATGCAGATACCCATTAGGTGAGAAACTACTACCCTCATTATTAGTAATGAATTTGAGCTGCTGCAGGACATAGAGGACAATGAAGAGCCAAGGCCAAATTTGAAAGAAACAAAAAACAGTGAGACTAGCATAACACAGTCCACAGGAGAGGAGGGAATGAAGGGGACACACCCCGATATCCCTCCTGATAAATAACATACTTACGTAGAACGTAAGAGGGCTAAACAAGGCAAGCAAACAAGAAGAGGTGGCGAGGTTCATCTCCTGTCATAACATTAGCTTGTTTGGTCTTCTTGAAACAAAGGTCAAGAGGAACGGGCTAGACCGTCTTTACCAGAAAGTATGCCCAGGTTTGTGTTCACCCATAACTTGGATTGGCACAAAGGAAGTAGAATTGTAGTAGTATGGAAGAGTGCAGATATGAAGGTGAATATCATGAGATACCATAGTCAATATATTGATCTAGAGGTTTCTCCTATAGATGGCAGCAGCTTTTTATGCACATTTGTTTATGGCGCAATGGGTAAAAATACTAGACTGGAGCTCCTCAATCACCTAGAAGATATAGGGCACCAAATATGCAAACTTTGGATTATTCTTGGTGACTTTAATTATATTGCAAATCTCAATGAGAGGATTGGTACCACCCACAAGCTCACAGAAATCATCCCACCGAGACAATGTATGGAGACTTGTGGCTTATACAACCTGAAAAGCAATGATCGATTCTTTAATTGGAATAATAAACAAGCAGGGAAGTCTCGGGTTATGAGCAAGACTGATAGGTTTCTAGGTAATCACCAGTGGGAGGAAGCCTTCCCTAATGTTGAGGTCACCTTTCACTCGGAGGAAGATTTCGATCACACAGCTATGGAAATTTGCTTCTTCAACCCTATCAATGCTAAGAAGCCTTTCAAGTTCTACAATCACTAGGGTAAAGATCCAGAGTTCGTGGCTATGGTTAATAGTGTATGGTGTACAAAGATCCATGTATTCCTGAATTTTCAGATCCTTAAGAAAATGCAGCTGTTGAAACCTGTGTTGAGAGAAAAATTCTCAAAAACTCATATCGAGGACCAGCTCAGGCAGGTAGAGCACCATCTCAGTGTTACTCAAAATTATATGCACTCTGCGCCCTTGAATCCCATGTATGCAAATCAAGAACAGATTGCAGTGCAGAACCTAAGGAAAGTGAAAGCTGACTTTGCCTCCTACATTAGTCAAAAAGCCAAACTTAATTGGCTAAAATATAGAGATGATAACACAAAACTGTTCCACAAAAGCATTAAGAATAGAAGAAATAGAAATACCATTCCAACTCTTATCATAGATGGCATCACAACCACAGAGCAAGGAAAATTCAGGAAGCGTTCCTCCTGCACTTCAAAGGCATCATGTGTGGTAAGTTGGAAAACAGACAGCGAATCAATATGCATATCATTAGAGAAGGTCCAATCCTAAACGACAAGCACAGAAATACCCTCAACCTGTATTTCTCTTCTAATGAGATAAAGGCTGCGATGTGGAGTATCCTTGAAGAAAAAGCTCTGGGTCTTGATGGATACAATAGTGGTTTCTTCAAAGCAGCGTGGGAGGAAGTAGGGGAAGATATAGTACAGGCAATCCAGAACTTCTTCAATACCGGTGCCCTTCTCAATGCTTGGAATGTGACTGCAATCACTCTCATCCCAAAGAGTGCTTGCCCTAATGATCCTAGTGACTTTAGACCTATATCCTGTTGCCATGTTATTTACAAATGTATATCTAAATTGCTGTGTAATAGGATGATACTGGTGCTTAATGATATTATCAATAGTTTGCAGCTTTTGTTGCAGGATGTAGCATTCTACACAACATCCTCCTATATCAAGACACGTAAAAAAATTATGAATGGAAGAATTGCCTCGCTAGCTGCCTCCTGGATTGACCTTCGTAAAGCTTATGACATGATGGACTAGGAATTTATCAAAGACACGATGATTGCTCTCAACTTTCCAGAAAAATTTGTCAGAATTGTCTATACCTGCATCTCCACAACTCAATTTGCCTTAATGTTGAATGGCCAACCCTCCGAGCTCTTTCGATCAACAAGAGGCATATGACAAGGAAACCCAATTTCCCCCCTTCTTTTTGTTATCGGGATGGAATACCTATCTAGAATCCTAAAAAGTATCCAGGAGATCAAGCAGGTTCAGCTTTCCCCCCAAATGCAAGAAATTGGGCCTCAACCACCTCATTTTCGCAGATACTTATGTTGATGAGTAAAGGGGACTCTAGCTCAATCCAGGTTCTGATTGAGAGCATTAACCTCTTCTCTAAGGCTTTAGGACTTCATTCAAACTACAATAAATCCACGATGTTCTTAGCAGGCTTGAGCAATGAATAAAAAATTTTAATGGCAGAAGAACTCCAATTTCCCCTAGGAAATCTCCCAGTTAAGTACCTAGGTGTGCCTCTCTCCTCAAAGCGCAACATAACTGCCGATTGCGATGTCCTTGTTGACAAGATGACTAAGAAAATTAGGATTTGGCATGCAAAGTACTTAATGTATGCAGCTAGACTTCAATTGGTGAATGCAGTGCTCATGAGTATCTCTAGTTTTTGGTGCCAAATGTTTATTCTCCCTAAGAGAGTACTAAAGGAAATAAACTCTATATGTCGTGCATATATATGGCATGGAGATGCGAAAAACACTTCGTTGGGTAATGTGGGTTGGCCTAATGTCTGTACTCCTAAGAAGTCAGGAGGTCTTGGCATTCGTAATCTCGAAGTCTGAAATGTTGCGGCAGTTGGAAAAATTGCCTGGCACATTAGCACTATGCTAGACTCGTTGTGGGTAAAGTTGGTCCACAAGGTGTATATGAAAGGAGGTAGATGGAAACTGTTTAATCCACCCGTTACCTCAAGTTGGGCTTTTAAGAAGATATACAGTGTAAAAGATAAATTATGGGACTCGATGGAGCAAAGGAACTATTCCATCAGCAAGGTTATACCAGAAGTTGTAACCCCCCCCCCCCCAACAGGCAATCCAGAACTTCTTCAATACCGGTGCCCTTCTCAATGCTTGGAATGTGACTGCAATCACTCTCATCCCAAAGAGTGCTTGCCCTAATGATCCTAGTCACTTTAGACCTATATCCTGTTGCCATGTTATTTACAAATGTATATCTAAATTGCTGTGTAATAGGATGATACTGGTGCTTAATGATATTATCAATAGTTTGCAGCTTTTGTTGCAGGATGTAGCATTCTACACAACATCCTCCTATATCAAGACACGTAAAAAAATTATGAATGGAAGAATTGCCTCGCTAGCTGCCTCCTGGATTGACCTTCGTAAAGCTTATGACATGATGGACTAGGAATTTATCAAAGACACGATGATTGCTCTCAACTTTCCAGAAAAATTTGTCAGAATTGTCTATACCTGCATCTCCACAACTCAATTTGCCTTAATGTTGAATGGCCAACCCTCCGAGCTCTTTCGATCAACAAGAGGCATATGACAAGGAAACCCAATTTCCCCCCTTCTTTTTGTTATCGGGATGGAATACCTATCTAGAATCCTAAAAAGTATCCAGGAGATCAAGCAGGTTCAGCTTTCCCCCCAAATGCAAGAAATTGGGCCTCAACCACCTCATTTTCGCAGATACTTATGTTGATGAGTAAAGGGGACTCTAGCTCAATCCAGGTTATGATTGAGAGCATTAACCTCTTCTCTAAGGCTTTAGGACTTCATTCAAACTACAATAAATCCACGATGTTCTTAGCAGGCTTGAGCAATGAATAAAAAATTTTAATGGCAGAAGAACTCCAATTTCCCCTAGGAAATCTCCCAGTTAAGTACCTAGGTGTGCCTCTCTCCTCAAAGCGCAACATAACTGCCGATTGCGATGTCCTTGTTGACAAGATGACTAAGAAAATTAGGATTTGGCATGCAAAGTACTTAATGTATGCAGCTAGACTTCAATTGGTGAATGCAGTGCTCATGAGTATCTCTAGTTTTTGGTGCCAAATGTTTATTCTCCCTAAGAGAGTACTAAAGGAAATAAACTCTATATGTCGTGCATATATATGGCATGGAGATGCGAAAAACACTTCGTTGGGTAATGTGGGTTGGCCTAATGTCTGTACTCCTAAGAAGTCAGGAGGTCTTGGCATTCGTAATCTCGAAGTCTGAAATGTTGCGGCAGTTGGAAAAATTGCCTGGCACATTAGCACTATGCTAGACTCGTTGTGGGTAAAGTTGGTCCACAAGGTGTATATGAAAGGAGGTAGATGGAAACTGTTTAATCCACCCGTTACCTCAAGTTGGGCTTTTAAGAAGATATACAGTGTAAAAGATAAATTATGGGACTCGATGGAGCAAAGGAACTATTCCATCAGCAAGGTTATACCAGAAGTTGTAACCCCCCCCCCCCCCCCCCCCCCCCCCCCCAACAGGCAATCCAGAATTTCTTCAATACCGGTGCCCTTCTCAATGCTTGGAATGTGACTGCAATCACTCTCATCCCAAAGAGTGCTTGCCCTAATGATCCTAGTGACTTTAGACCTATATCCTGTTGCCATGTTATTTACAAATGTATATCTAAATTGCTGTGTAATAGGATGATACTGGTGCTTAATGATATTATCAATAGTTTGCAGCTTTTGTTGCAGGATGTAGCATTCTACACAACATCCTCCTATATCAAGACACGTAAAAAAATTATGAATGGAAGAATTGCCTCGCTAGCTGCCTCCTGGATTGACCTTCGTAAAGCTTATGACATGATGGACTAGGAATTTATCAAAGACACGATGATTGCTCTCAACTTTCCAGAAAAATTTGTCAGAATTGTCTATACCTGCATCTCCACAACTCAATTTGCCTTAATGTTGAATGGCCAACCCTCCGAGCTCTTTCGATCAACAAGAGGCATATGACAAGGAAACCCAATTTCCCCCCTTCTTTTTGTTATCGGGATGGAATACCTATCTAGAATCCTAAAAAGTATCCAGGAGATCAAGCAGGTTCAGCTTTCCCCCCAAATGCAAGAAATTGGGCCTCAACCACCTCATTTTCGCAGATACTTATGTTGATGAGTAAAGGGGACTCTAGCTCAATCCAGGTTATGATTGAGAGCATTAACCTCTTCTCTAAGGCTTTAGGACTTCATTCAAACTACAATAAATCCACGATGTTCTTAGCAGGCTTGAGCAATGAATAAAAAATTTTAATGGCAGATTAACTCCAATTTCCCCTAGGAAATCTCCCAGTTAAGTACCTAGGTGTGCCTCTCTCCTCAAAGCGCAACATAACTGCCGATTGCGATGTCCTTGTTGACAAGATGACTAAGAAAATTAGGATTTGGCATGCAAAGTACTTAATGTATGCAGCTAGACTTCAATTGGTGAATGCAGTGCTCATGAGTATCTCTAGTTTTTGGTGCCAAATGTTTATTCTCCCTAAGAGAGTACTAAAGGAAATAAACTCTATATGTCGTGCATATATATGGCATGGAGATGCGAAAAACACTTCGTTGGGTAATGTGGGTTGGCCTAATGTCTGTACTCCTAAGAAGTCAGGAGGTCTTGGCATTCGTAATCTCGAAGTCTGAAATGTTGCGGCAGTTGGAAAAATTGCCTGGCACATTAGCACTATGCTAGACTCGTTGTGGGTAAAGTTGGTCCACAAGGTGTATATGAAAGGAGGTAGATGGAAACTGTTTAATCCACCCGTTACCTCAAGTTGGGCTTTTAAGAAGATATACAGTGTAAAAGATAAATTATGGGACTCGATGGAGCAAAGGAACTATTCCATCAGCAAGGTTATACCAGAAGTTGTAACCCCCCCCCCCCCCCCCTCCTCCCCCCCCCCCCCCCCCACCCCCGAGAAGGTGAACTGGGCTAGGCTGTTTTGGTCAAGGCATGCTCTCCCTAAGACTAGATTCATCATTTGGATCGCTTTTTGAAATAAAGTCAAGACCAAAGACCGCCTATTCAAGCTAGGTGTAACCCCAAATGTATCCTGTCCACTCTGTGGTGATGAAAATGATTCCATTGACCATCTATTTTTTGCATGCAGGTTTACTAAAACATGCTTAGATGTAGTTTTGTCATGACTTGGGTCTAATGTGCAAATACCCTCGCTGAGCAACTTAGCTGCAAAAAAATGGAGAATGTCCTTAATAAAGAAAAAAGTCTTTTGCACCGCCCTGAGCTGCCTAGCATATTAGATTTGGAAAACCCGAAATTAAGTGATTTGGCAAGTAAAAGTCAAGTCCACGGATATAGTCTTGAAGACTATCAAGTACGAAATGAAGGCCCGTTCCACTAGTGTTTGTATCAAAGAAGACGATAAGGATACTAGCTGGATGTATAGGACCATATATGATGTATAGTTTTGGTTTTTTGGATTCTCCTATGGTTCCATTGATTCTTTTTGAGACCTTCGCTCTGGTTTCTATGCACATGAAGAATGTGGGTAGGAAATCCTTCCGAGAAGGTGTACCTATCTAGCAATCTAATGCAGGTATTAGAAGGCAGAGTGTTTGTCTGGGCTTCACTCTTGTACATGTTTTTACGTATTCTTAATAGAATTATTTTCACTTTCCAATAATAATAATAATAATAATAATAATAATAATAATAATAATAATAATATTCATGAGCAAAAGAATAATAATGTGAATAATTCTTCAAATGAAAACCCTAATTTTTGTAATTCATCAAATGATTATTCAAAACTTACCTCTATAGTAATTACAATTATTGATGAAGTACAGAGTGAGGATTACAAGACCTGCACAAAAGAAAAAAAACATATTAATAGCCGAAAATATAAAACCCTAATTTGTATCTTCACATGAAAATTCAAAATTTACCTATCTTTAACCACGAAATTGAACAATAAAGACAAAAATTCAAAATTTCAAACTTATATATAACACAGAAACTTGGGAGAGACGATCTTATACTGTCCATATGGGCTGGTCCTAAAGCCAAAACTTGAAAAATAAAAATGGTCGGTCTTTTAGAAATTAAAGAATAAAATTCAATTTTGACCTTGTATCAATTTTGACCTTAAAAATATCACTTTTAACTAAAAGTAAACCTTAAATAGATCAATTAAAATAAAAAATTTCAATTGTGACCTAAAAGTGAGCAATTGTGACGTTAAACTGATCAATTTCTACCTAAGTATAGTTCTTTTTCCACAATTTTAAAACAATGGTAATAAAATGAGATTTATTCTATGGATGAATTTCAAACAACAAATGAACGATCAATAACACTATTAATAATAATGTTGAAATTTTACAATTTATAAGTACTCTTATTCAATGCAACATGATGGTTCAAATGGAAGTATGGAACATAAGAATACTTGTACTCTTTAATCATCAATCAATTATGGTGATATTGCTCTTCCCATTATGGTTCCTATTTATAATGGACATGAAAATAAAGTTGTAAGTGTAGTGTTTGCTTACCCTTGATGTGAAGGCGGAAGAAGTGTCAATCTCGAGTTATGTTTGTCAATTGATTAAATGAATGCTCTTAAAAATGATGTAGAGTTCATGACTGCTTTTTTACAAAACATTTCAATTTTGATCTAAAAATGATTAATTCAAATCTTAATGTGATCAATTATGATCAGTTATAACTTATTAAAAAAATCAATTTTGACCTTAACGGTATCAATAATGACCTTAAATAGATCAAGTACTGAGCATAAATTGAGAAAAACTATAATTGCGTTGATTGGGCTATCCGTCTCATATTGAGATTCTTTCTCCTAAGAGCGGCTGAATATATAAAAGTCAGAAACAAGTCTTGTATGAAACTGTCTCATGGTGAAATGGGCCTATACAATTTGTCTAGTTTTCTAATTAATAATTTTAAGATTGTAAATAATCGTTTTTAAGGTTACAAGTGATAATATTAAAAGTGATAACTTTAAGATTATATAATGTAAGCACTTTAAATATATAAGTGATCACTTTATAGTTATATTGTCACTTTAAGACTTTAAATTATTACTTTAAGATTTGTGATTGTAAGTGATCACTTTAAAGGTATAAATGTTCATTTTAAGACTATAAAAATGGTTAATTAAAAACTTTAAGTGATCTTTTTAAAGTTATGATTGGTCATGTTAAGATCACAAAAACTTGTGTGCAACGATTGCATACGTGCAACCACTCATAAATTGACCAAATAGTCTGCTGCCTAGTTTTTTTATCAAATTTTTTTAAATACTATACCAAATTTAAGACTAAAAAATCAAATTCAAGACTTAAAAGGCCAAATCTAAGACTAAAAAAAATCAATTCTAAGACTTATGTCAATTTGGTTTTAATTCTTAAATTTGGTATTATAATTTTTTTAAAAAATGTCCATGATCATACTAAATATTCATAAAGCCATGTATATAGGTTTAGTCACATATGAAACCGTTTACAATAAAAAAAAACAAATAATATAAATATTTGGAATAATCTTATCAAGCATCTATAAAGCAATTATATACATTTTGAAATTGGATTTTTAAAGTTCTGAAGTAGTCATACTAAACATATATAAAGTCTTGAACAAAATTTTGAAATTGGATTTTTAAAGTTCTGAAGTAGTCATACTAAACATATATAAAGTCTTGAACCAAATTCAAAAGTGGGTTAGGCTTATGTAATTAAATCGCATAGAAGTAATGATTGCACAAGAGAATTCTTGTTTTAAGATTGTAAGTGATCACTTTAACGTTAAAGCTTATAAGTGATTACTATAAAACTATAAATGTAAATAGGTCTATCCCAATAGAAGTAGTGTCACCAAAATCGTCACATTTGAGAATTTGTGATCACGTATTTGTATTGAACAATCAAATCATATCATACAATACTATAAAAGAGTTGCAAAAAGACAATTGACAAAATCTGAAAACCTTGCCAAATGGATTAAATAGATAGGCTAGAATTGATTACATAACACTATATTTCTCTAAATTGATTTGAAATTAAATTAGATTAATATTTAAAAGATTTTATAACATCAATACTTTATACCTATTGAAAGTTGATAAGAGATCGAATACTCTCTAGGGGGGATGAATAGAGAGTATGCCCGTTTAAAATTTTATTTGGAAGGTTACCTTAAGAGCTTGGGTGACCTTTCAAAACTGTTTTCTAGAACAGTTTTAGGTCGTTTGATAAATCTATAACGTATGTGCGAAAATGAACTTAAACAATAACAAGCGATATGTTAACGAGGTTCGACTCTAAACAGCCTACTCCCTACTTATGGGTTCTCTTCCAACCCGTAGGATTCAACGCCTTTTATTAATGAACTTCAAGACAACTTAGAAGATCTCTCTATCTTCTCTCACCACGTTCTTCCCCTTGAAGAATGTCTTACAAGTTCCCTTAATAAAAGTACAAATCCCAATCTCACAAAAGAGATTACAAATTGAATACTTTAAAAAGTATTCCATGGTTAGGTGTATTTAACAATGAAAAAAATCTAACTCTTTTAAACTCTAGATCCTATTACAAATGTAAGAGTTAGATAAATTAATTTTAAAACACTTTTTGAACATTTTTGAGAATATTAGATCTTAATTCAAGAAGAGAGAAAATTATAAGTGTTGCTGTCTTAATCCTTGAATGAAACCTTATATTTATATATGTCACGCCTCAACATATCCTTGTAGAGTAAGAAAGCTTCATCCGTCAATATCGTTGATCTGGTTAATCTGTGCCTGTCTTCAAGATCTTGCGCTTAAACTCAAACTGACGTGGCACTGACAGCTCATATAATTACGTCATTGTGTGCTGTATTTTGTTATTAACAACCATTGCTGTGCTGCCACATTAGAACTCATACAAGATATTAATACTTCTGCAAAACCAGATAATACAACGTATAAATCTTATTCAAATTTAATTCCTATTTTTTAGCATCAATTTAAATTGTCTTTTCCTATTTTTAGCACCAATTTAAATTGTCTTATTAATTATAGGAAAACCTATAATTAGTAAACCTTGATTTCAAAGCAACTTATTTAATTTCAAATATTCAAATATAAACCGTGTAATAAGCTCTAAATTACAAACAATTTAGTTATTGAAAATTTAAACACAAACGTGTAATTTTAAAAAATATTTAAATGTCTTGAACATATAATCTTATTCAAAATCTTAAATTTAAATTCAAAATTTAAATATAACTTTATTAAAATTATCTCAAGTCATTTAAACTACTTTAAACTTCATTCAATATGTATTTCAGACTTAAAATATGTATCAATTAATCACTTAATATTTAATATGATTTTGAACTTACTTAAACGACTAAATATAATTACGTAATTTATTGTTTAATTTAATATGTGTTTTGAATTAGCATCACTTAAAGGAATTAAGTCTTCAATCTCCCCCTTGATAAAAGTCAAAACCATATTTTCCTAAATCATATTACTAGGTGAACATGAATTAAAAAACATAATAAGAACAATAACTTAAGATATTTTACAAATCACGTTAAGTTATTATTTGAACAGAAACTTTTCAAGATTTTGAAAACTATTTCAAATCAGAATAAGGAACATTATATAACATAGATATAAGCCAATAAAAATATATGCATGGATAATAAATCAATAATATAATACGCATAATAGTAATAAATCATTAACATAATAAACTATTATCCACAATCAACTATTAAACAAACATCCAATCACAATAGATGCAAAAATATATCAACATTTTATAATTAAAGTGTATCATGATTATCAAAATAAATATGAATATCAATAATCAACAAGCACGAAACGGTATTTGAATAATGAATAACTAAGCAACCAAACAGATGAACAATCATCAAGCAAAAACAATTAAGCATCAAACATGATATACATATACATAAATTTCTCCCCTTTTTTGACTTTCATCAAAAAGTAAACAAGGATTAGAATGTTTGGGATTGTTTAACAAAAACTAACCTGATTAGAACCAAATTCATGAGCATGAGTTTAATGCATGGTTGACGTCCAAAACATATATCAAGCAAACAATTTTGTTTTAAGATAATTAAATATCCTTTATTAATTAAAGGTATTTAATTATAATCCCATTTTTATATATGCTATATATGTAACAAATAATTTTAAGAAATTAAAATTTAATTTTCAATTCTCAATATACAAACATACGTATATGTAACCATAATAAAATCATGTAAATAAAATGAAATACTCCCCTTAAATACATACTTAGTATTTAGTCATTATTGTATCCTTTACTCTTGTACCCTTACTCCCCCTTACTTCATGCAACATCATTTAACATGCCTAGTTCCATACGTATATATGCAAAATGATCAGGACTTAAAGGTTTGTAAATATATCAGCTAATTGATTTTCTGTAGGAATAAAAGATAGAGTAATATGACCTTTTTCAACATGAGCACGTATGAAATGGTGACGAACCTCAATGTGTTTTGTACGTGAATGTTGTATTGGATTTTTAGTAATAAAAATTGCACTTGTATTATTACACTTAATTGGAATACCTTTGAGATCAACTCCAAGATCTCGAAGCTGTTGTGCAATCCATAAGATTTGAGAACAATATGCACCAGCAGCTATATATTCAGCTTCAGCCATAGATAAAGCAATTGAATTTTTCTTTTTAGAATACCATGAAATCAATGGATTTCGCAAGAATTGACACGATCCTGAAGTGCTCTTTCTATCCACCTTATGACCAATATAATCCGCATCTGAAAAACCAATTAAACTAAAATCTCCACAACTAGGGTACCATAGACCGAAGTCTGTAGTCCCATGAAAATATTTAAAGATTCTCTTTAACTGCTGTTAAGTGAGATTCTTTTGGATTAGCTTGAAAACGTGCACATAAACAAACACTAAACATAATATCAGGACGACTAGCTGTTAAATACAATAAAGAACCAATCATACCTCTATAAGTCTTTTAATGAACACTCTTACCATTTATGTCTTGGTCTAGACTTAGTGTTACACTCATAGGCGTATTAGCACTTTTGCATTGATCCATATTGTACTTTTTTAATAAATCTCTAACATATTTACTTTGACAAATAAATATGCCATCTTTCTTTTTCTTTATTTGTATTTCTTTTTCTTTATTTGTAGTCCAAGAAAAAATGTTAAGTCTCCCATCATGCTCATTTTAAATTCCTTGCACATAATCTCAGAAAATTCCTTGCACAAAGTATCATTAGTAGCTTCAAACAATATATCATCAACATATACTTGAACAACAAGAATATCTTTTTTTTAGTCTTAATGAAAAGCGTTTTATCAATTTTACCTTGTTTAAAGTTATTTTCAAGTAAATGTGAGCTAAACCTATCATACCAAGCCCTTAGAGCTTGTTTCAAGCCATATAATGCTTTGTTTAGTTTAAACACATGATGAGGTAAGTCACGATTTTCAAAGCCAGGTGGTTGTTTGACATATACTTCCTCTTGTAAGTAGGCATTTAAGAAAGCACATTTAACATCCATTTGATATAGTTTTATATTCATGTATGAAACAAAAGCAACCATAATACATATAGATTCTAACCTTGCAACTTGAGCAAAAGTCTCATCATAATCTATACCTTCTTCTTGATTATAGCCTTGAGCTACTAGCCTTGCTTTATTCCTTATAATGTCTCCATCCTCATTGAGCATATTTCAAAAGACTCATCTAGTTCCAATAATAGTACGATATGGTGGTCTTTCAACTCGATCCCAAACTTTGTTTCTTTCAAATTCATTTAATTCATTTTGCATAGCAATGATCCATTCTGGTTCTTGTATTGCTTCTTTGAAATCCATTGGTTATACAATAGAAACAAAAGCAGAAAATGAACATAAATTTTTAAGAGAGGATCGAGTTTGAGTACCTTTGTTTGGATCACTTATGATGTTTTCAGGAGGATGTTGAGATGATATTCTAAGCCTTCTACGTAGTGTGGATGGTGTGCAATCATTCAAGGAACTTGTTCCTACTTCCTTTGAGGAACTTCTAATTGGAGTATCTAAATCAGTACGTTCAGGAGCTGTTTCCAAGTCTTGAGATTGGGTCTCAAGATCAGGCTGTGAGTCTTCAATGCGCTCAACTTTTCTTTCTTCAACCTAATCAAGACTTTGTATAGTATCCTGCATATATTTCTTTTTATCTTCATTGAGATCACTGGCATCCAATTCATCATCACTTGAATCATCAAAATGTTTATTAAGGTTTAATTTTTAAATCCTTCACTTAATATTCCATTGTCAGATTCATCAAATGTTTATTTAGAACTCTATAAGCCTTACTATTTAATGAGTATCCAAGAAATATACCTACATCACTTCTAGCATCAAATTTACTTAGATTATCCTTACCATTATTATGGATAAAACATTTGCAACCAAATGGTCTAAGGTAGGCTATAGGGTGGTTTTCTTAAGTATAGGTCTAATGAGACACCTATTTTAAGACATAATTTCTATGTTAATAGCCTTAGCACAATAATGTTTGGCTAATCCATTCTCTATAGGCATTATCCTAGCCATTTCCTCTAAAGTGCAATTTTTCCTTTCAGCCACGCCGTTTTGTTGGGGTGTTCTAGGAGCTGAAAAGTTATGGGTTATACCGTATTTTTCACGAAAGGAATCAAAGCCTAGTTGATCAAAATCTCTCCCATGATCACTTCTAATCGAAACTATTGGAAGATTCAACTAAGTTTGCATTTCTTAACAACGTCTTGAAAACGGTTTCAAGGCTTCACCTTTATCTTTCAAAAATCAACCCATGTAAAATCTAGAATAATCATTAACTGTAACTAGAATGTAAAATTTACCTCGTATGCTCCGTACACGCATTGGTACACATAGATCAATGTGTAAAAGTTCACATGGTCTTGAAGTACTTACCAATTTCTTCGGTTTAAATGAACTTCTTACGTGTTTACCTCTAATGCATGCGTCTCTTGTAGGACTGTGTTTGTAGTCAAGAGCTGGAAGTCCCTTAACTAGATCTTTACTTACTAATTCATGCATGGTGTGCGTATTGATGTGACCAAGCCGTCTATGCCATAGCTTTAGATCATCCGTTATAGCCTTTAAACACTTGAAATTTTGAGCTGCAATTTCGTTAGTATTCAAGGCATAAACATTATCATTTCTAAGGGCGGTAATAAATGTATGTCCGATGTTAAGGTTTTTTACAATACATTTCTGTTTATCAAAGATTATTTGATTACCTTTATCACATAGTTGAGACGCACTTAGCAAGTTAAATTTTAGACCTTCAACCAAATAGACATTATCAATAATTTTAGAAGGATCTTACCAACTTTGCCAACACCTAAACTTTTCCATTTACCTTTGTCGCCTAAGGTGATCAAGCCATTGCATCTTTCTTTAATTTCAGAAAATAAAGAAACTTTACTACTCATATGTCTCGAGCATCCACTATCTAAGATCCACTTTTGCTTTTCCTACAAAACAAAAAAAAATAACCTTTCTCAACTTTACTTAGCCAACCAAGTGACAAATTTGGGACCATATATGGGGAAAACCATGTTAGGTGGTCTTGTCCCTTTAGGAACCCATATTTGCTTTATCTGCTCACATAATTCAAAAGGAAAGGAATTCTTAATAATATAATTTTCCTTACGTCTGTAGGGACATGCAAACTTAAGATGTCATTCTTTGCAACAAAACGAGCAAGTAGGTAAGCGTCTATGTTTTTATGCACTCTTAACGAATGTGGGTTTACTCTTATAGTTATGTGTAACATTATTATAACCTATACCACGTTTATCATTAGATCCTTTTTGACGTGTAAGTATTTTTGTAAATTTAGATTCGGAGCAATTAGCTTTATTAAGGCTCTTAAACTTTTCTCAGACTCATGTCTCAAAGTCTTTAGCTCAGATTCAAGATTATCATTTTATTCTAAAGATCAATGAGCTTTTTCATTTGGCTGATATTCTGTTCTTTCAAGACTTTGACAGTCTCTTCAAATTTTAATGTTTCAGCCTTAAGCGATTCATTTTTCTTTATAAGGTCATCATAACCTTCGACATAGTGACGAATTCTATTTTGTAAAATATTTTTCTCATCTTTTAATATTTTATCAATTTGAAAACATGTCAAAGTGAGCTTTAACTAATTCTTCTTTAGAACAAGAGTTAAGAAAGTCAAGTACCTTCTTATGATTTTGATCTAGATCATCATCTTTGTCATCATTAGCCATAACACATAAGTGAGATTGACCATCTTCACTTTCAGATTTGATTGATCCTTCGAAATCACTCCACTTAACAACCATTGCTTGTTTCTTTTTGTTTTTCTTGTAATATTCATTTTTCTTCTTACGGCATTCCTTTACAAGATGTTTAGTAGATCCACATTCAAAGCAAGCAAGTTTGTTAGTTCTAGAATTAGAGTTAGAGTTCAAAGATTTACCTTTGTTTCTAAATTTAAATTTTTTAATCTTTTGCGCATCTTCATGATTCCTTCTAGACCTCTTGTGATCAAGGCGAATGGATCTTCCTCATTATCGCTTTCTTCATCATTGCTTGAGGATTCATGATGTTTCTTTGACTTTAGAGCAAGATTCTTCATGATGGTGTTACATCACTTTTTCCATCATCATGTAGGGTAAGTTCGTGAGTTCTGAGTTTTCCAAGAAGATCGCCAAGTGATAGAACTCTCAAGTCTTAAGCTTCTTCAATGGCGGTGACTTTTGGACCCTATTTGGATCTTGGAAGACACCTCAAGACCTTCTGGACTTTTTATGAATTAGTAAAAGTTTTACCAAGAGAATTCAAACTATTAGTAATTAATATAAAACGAGTAAACATTTCATTAATATTCTCATCCTTTTTCATCTTGAACATTTCATATTGATGCATGAGAATGTTGAACTTGGTACCATTTAATGCATAACACAATTGATTCATTGCACTATAGTTTTTGATACGGATTTCAAATCACTTTGTGAGTATTCGGATTCGGATTTTACCACATCATTTCTTTGTGCGTCCTTTTTCATGGGTACCTGAGGTCCTTTAGTTATGATGTCCCAAAGTTTCATATCTTGATCAATCACAAACATCTTCATCAAAGTTTTCTAATGAGAGAAATTTGTTCCACAAAACAAACGAGGCCTAGAGCACGAACGGTCTTGAGCAAATAACCCTTCTCCTATCGGATCCATCACAAGATATTAATCTTTATATGTGAAACTCAGCTTTGATACCAATTGAAAGTTGATAGGAGATTGAATACTCTCTAGAGGGGGGTGGGTGAATAGAGACTATGCTCGTTTAAAATTTTATCTGAAAGGTCACCCAAGCTCTTGAGTTAACCTTCCATATAAAATTTCAAACGGGTATACTCTCTATTCACCTCCCCCCCCCCCCCCCTCTAGAGAGTATCCGATCTCATATCAACTTTCACTAAATAAGAATCTATGTAGATTATAGAATATTTATATACTTGATTTTCTTAGACAGATTAATATATATTTTTGTATGGTTATATGAATGATAATGAAGTGTATAATATTATAATTTATGCATCAATTAATTATTAATATATATAAATAGTTTATGATTACACATGACTATTAATAGAATTATATATTATTCTATCAAAATGTCATGTGTAATCATAAAATAAACACCTAAGGAGTAACAGGGTTTTAAACAATGAACATAGTGCAATGCATTTAAACACATAATTAAATTGCTGAATTTTGTTTATAGTGTAATACATTTGATATTGAGTATGTACATATTAATTGCTTAATTATGTTTATTAAAAATTCATACTTGTATTCGTTAAGTGCGTGATCATTTTCTTTATATTTTGCTATTTGTAAGTGAAAACAATAATATTAAAAATAAATAATTAAATACTTTAAAATCTAAATTATATAAATTGCCCAACACAAACCATGCATTGTACTGACCCCTATATTAGTTCACACAATATTTGGCTTTTAAAAAATTATCATTTAAGATAGTCTTATTGTAACACCATTTAACACTAGTAGAAGAAGTCTTATTTATAACCCTTTATTTGTATCTTTTGTTGAAATAAAGATTCAAATATAATAATTTGCATCATTTATTTTAACAAAAGATACAAATAAACCTTATATGTATCTTATTAGAACAAACGATACAAAGAAGGTGATACAAATACACTTATTTGTATCTTTTATTAGAATAAACGGTACAAATAAGTCTTATTTGTATCGTTTGTTCTAACAAACAATACTAATAGCAATTTTCAAAGTAATTTCAGCATGCCTTGTGTTATTATACTGAACATGTCAATTCCTCTAAAAATTCAATATCCCTCTACGCAAAAGTTCCTCCAAAAAAATTCTAAAGAAAATCGAACTCCTAGCGTGTCTCATTTCTTTGTTGCAAATTTCATATTCCATTTGGGTAATCAATTTTAGGCATTCGTAAGTCAATCCGATCTGTTGCAATTTGGTTGATAGTCTCCAAAAAATTTAGGGCTTTTGATGATTTTTGTGATGTTGACGAAGAGTAATTCATAAACTGTTATGCAAGTGCCAAAACACTTAAATATAATTGAACATGCATTAACGTATACTTTGGAGAAGGAAGATACTGATGTATTGATTTGTAATTTTTTAGGGTTTGGAACGATTCATGATGTGATTAACATGGAGTTGAACCATACCTTAAACGAGGGAAGACATGAGAAGTGACTTGCTCAAACAAGGCAACATAAGGAGAGAAGTTAGTGGGCAGCAGCGAAAATTGCTCATTCTAGCATGATCTGGCTCGTTCGAGCGATTAGAAATCAGCAGGCAGTGGGCTATTGAACTGGTAGCTCCTTCAAGCATAGGTTGGGCTCATTCAAGCACAAGCCCAGTATACTTCCAACAGTTATAGTTTCATACGTTTGGGGCATTGAAGGGGGTACATTATTTTGTTTATTGCCATGATTGATCAAAAAAGTTATTGTATTTATGGAGAGTTAAGTGTGATTTTAGAAAATGTTATAGCCACTTTCATAAAATCATAAAAACAACACACAATTGTAGAGAGTGCCAATACAAAAGTGAGGGGCTACGGTGTTGACCATAATAGGTTTTTATCTTTGTATTAGTATTTGTGATCCTGATAGGTTGTTCTCAAGATAGTGAGAGTTATTTATATTGTATTGTTGAATCTAATATAAGTAAACATTTGTTCAGGGAGTATCCAAGAAACTTGTAATGCATATTAATTTGTTGCTTGTAGTTTGATAATACGTACTTGAACTTGTTGAGAAACTTAGTACTTGAAGTTTTGAATTATAAGCAATATTAATAAAAGACGCAATTCAAGAAATCCATTTTTAGATCATCAAAGAAAAAAAAACCTTATTCATGATCCGTTTTTAATATATATATATATATATATATATATATATATATATATATATATATATATATATATATATATATATATATATATATATATATATATATATATATATATATATATGTATATATACATATATATATATATATATATATATATATATACATATATATATATATATATATATATATATATACATATATATATATATATATATATATATGTATATATATATATGTATATATATATATATATATATATATATATGTATATATATATATATATATATATATATATATGTATATATATATATATATATATATATATATATATATATATATATATATATGTATATATATATATATATGTATATATATATATATATGTATATATGTATATATATATATATATATATATATATATATATATATATATATATATATATATATATATATATATATATATATATATATATATATATATATATATATATGTAAATAAATAAAATATAGATAAATATATAGGATCGGTTAGGGAAATATATGGTTGGGCCTTGTAAGAAAATGAATCTAGGGAAATAAATAAATAAATAAGTAAATAAATAAAATATATAGGATGGGTTATGGTTTAAGTGAGTATTATTCCTTGTTCCATTCAAAAACATCACGCCTCCTCCTCCTCTCTTCTTTCTTCTTTCTTCTCTCCCTTTTCCCTCACTGTTGAGCCACGAAACCACCAACCAGCAGCCCAGCCGTGGCTGCAACTGGTCTCCCACAACACCACCGGTCTTTCCTTTCTCCTCCCTGTGACGCAACTGCTTCTTTCCCTTCCAAACAGCCATGGCAGTAGCAGCCTAGGGTGCTACATTTGCTGCACGTGTCGCCAGCCACGGTGGCTTGTTTTAGGGTCCTCTCTCCAACCGGTTTGGTCCCGTGCCACCACTACCACAACCTTAATTTACCTCTTTCCCCTTTTTGCTAGTTTTAACTGTGTAAGCCATCTCCTATTCTTCTATTTGATTCTTCTTGTTTTCAATTAAAAGTTTTATAAACTATATTGGTGTGTGTTGATTTTTATGTTTTTTTCATTGAATCTTTTGCGGGTAAGAGTTTGATTGATGAATTGAACATATTTATGTTTTAGGGTTTGAAGTGTGATTAGAAATTATGGGTTATGTGTTAATTGTGTATTAGTTTCGTTTAATCTTATCATAGGTAATAGATATAGTGCTATCTTTGAACATGAAATAATTCGAGTTTGATTTAGAAATGAGATTATTAGTAGTGTGTATTGTATGCTACTTGGTGGTGTGGTGATTAATTGAATTTCCTTATAAGCTGTTTTAAGACTTGGTTGATTATGGTTGTGATAATTAGTAATGATTTTGATTGTAGTTGACAATAGTTATGGTTTAGGTTGTTATTGGGAGTAATAATTGCTAATTGTTGTGACTTGATTATTGTGAATTGCAAGTACTCTTAGTAGGTTGTCATTAAAGTTATACATGCATAATTTTAGTAAAGCCAAGAGCATAATGTCAACTTATCGTCGAGGGTTGCCAAAGTTACTCGTCATGTTGTTTTGATTATATTTCTCTCTAGCTTGCAGAATGTAACAAATGATATCGCGATTCGATAACTCTTAGATTGGTCGTTTTGCTATATTAGTGTTATATTAGAAGTTGTAAGACTTAGTTGTGATTAGTTATTTTTTTATTAACGCGAACTAATATACTCAAAATTAGTTGATGAAAAGGAATTATTCACATATAATTTTACTTTTAAATTGATGAAAAGATTTATGTTGTGTTGAGCTAATGATTTTGACTTGTATTGAATGAGTTGTGTACGTGCTAGAGTAATCGAAAAATTCATGTTGAATAGGTGATAGTGGTTACTTTGGTATTTAGTTGGTATGACAAAGTAGTTAAGGGGATTTATTAGTTTTATTCCTAACTTGTATAGGGTTTCCAGTTCATAGGAGGAAAATAGAACCTTAGTTGGGTAAATTTTGTAATTTTTGGTCGTGCAGTGACGCTTATAGGTATGTACACGCAGTAATTAACCCTTATATACAATTTTCCTTTAAGAGATGATTGTTTATTGTTTATTTTGATGATATGCATTGTATCGAAACTATGAGGTACTAGTGAATACACTTTATATGAAGAGCTATCGACTATGAAATCCTTGCGCTTAAAATAGTTTAGAGAATGAGAGTGTTAGTAGAAGGCGGGGACCACCCCCTTATTTATTGAAGAATTGAATAATGCCTTACTTAGAGTTAGAATAACTCCTTTATAGGTTAATTCATATTTTGTTTGAGTGGCTTAGTGGGTTTCGGCGTTCTGCTATCCCAGGGCGCTCATTAATAGTCGAAAGCGAGAGTTATTCCCATTTAATAAAGTATTAGAATATAATTAGCTGGCGTGACTCAACTGGATTATGTCCGATTGATTTAATACTCCCCTAGGTGAGATCCGAGGGGATCACCGTATGGGGGGCATGAGCATACTTTTGTCTTTGGGTGCCGGGTGGCCGATACTGCCCCTTGACTGAGGTGTTACAATGCGAACCTTGCAAACCCCAATATGTTGGCCTCTTCACTGGATTAGTACCCTAGTGTGTTAGTTTTTCCCGAAGGTAGGACTCGAGAGGGTCAGCTGAAGGGGGTATGAGCTCATACTTTGCCATGGGCGTCGTGTGACCCGATAACGCCCTTGGCCGTGTCACTATGCCATGAAGTAGAGAAAAGATCCACTTATAAAAAGTTATTCAATGATAGAAAGTTTATTCATTGATCTAAAATTATTTAATGATAGAAGGTTCATTCATTGAAAGAAAGCTTACACATTAATAGAACGTTTACTCATTGATAGGAAATTTATTCAATGATAGAGTAGTTTATGCTATGAGGAGTACGCCTAAGTTAAGTTACCTCAAGGGAGTTACCAGTCCCAAACATAGACTATGATCACATACTTTAAGATAGACAAGCCTTATAAGTTCATGTGTTAGGTAGTCTATTAATGCCTTAGTTGAGTTGATACTACGCGTGATACAAGAGTTTATGTTTTGAAAAGAGGAGTGTGAAGATCTGTATTCTACCCAAGAACACATGGTTCGGGTTGGAAAGGACGTAATGAGATTAAGAAGTATAGGTGGACAATAAATGGTTACTATCTGTGCTTGTGTCTTATGAAATCATCTTATGTTGTTGTATAACATAATATTACCTAGTAGTTGGCCTTATAATATTTGATGCTTGTTACTGACGTGTACGTGTTTGTGTTTATGTTTGATTGTTTGATGACTTTCTATGATTTTCCTGCTATGACACATTGGCCTTTGGTCTGATGTCGAGCAGCAGGAGGATCATAGACAGGCGTGGCAGCTATTGGAACTTCTTTTGCATTGCATTGCATTGAGGGAGAGTGATGAGGGCGAAGCATAACCCGTGTCATACCGTTATCTTTCAATTTTGTAACTCTTGTTTATCTTTTTTAAACTTTGGTTGTATACGTTTTGTTTGGAGGCCTTGTGTACTCCTTTGTATATTTGTCTTTCCGCTGCGTAGTTTATAACTTTGTAGGGTTTTTAAAAAGTGAAGTCATTTTAAAACACAAACGTTGACATTGGAACCACGATCCATGCTTGGCATGTTGATTTGAGAAGCCGACAATAAATCATTCCGCCGTGGTGTGAGATTTTAAAGGCACGGATGCCTTAGATTAGTTTAATGTTTTTGTTGGCTAATTGCTCTACCACATGTTCGAATTTTAGTAGAGATGCTGCCGAAATGAAAGTTGATAGGAGGTCGAATACTCTCTAGAGGGGGGAGGGGGGTGAATAGAGAGTATGGCCGTTAAAAATTTTTGTTTGGAAGGTTGTCTCAAGAGATTGAGTGACCTTTCAAAACTGTTTTCTGGAACAGTTTTAGGTCGAGTAATAAAACCATAACATATGTGCGGAAAATAAACTTAAAGAATAAGACATGATATGTTAACGAGGTTCAGTTCTAAACAACCTACTCCCTGCCTATGGGTTCTCTTTCAACCCGTAGGATTTCAACACCTTTTATTAATCGACTTTAAGACAAACAACAAGATCTCACTATCTTCTCTCACCACGTTCTTCCCCTTGAAGAAACATCTTATAAGTCCCTTTAATAAAAGCAAATTCCAATCTCTCATTAGAGATTACAAGTTGAACACTTTGAAAAGTATTCTAAGTTAGGTGTATTCAACTATGAAATAATCTAACTCTTTTTAACACTTAAGCCTATTACAAATTGTAAAAGCTAGATGAATTAAGAATTACAACTCTTTAAACTACTTGGAGAATATTAGATCTTAAGTCAAGAGAGAAAATTGTAAGAAGAGGTGCATCCTTAATTCTGGAATTAAGCCTTGTATTTATAGATGTCACGCCTCAACATATCCTTGAAGAGCAAGAAAGCTTCTTCCGTCAATTTTGTTGATCTGGATATTTTGTGCCAGTCTTCAAGACCTTGAGCTTTAACTCAAACGGACATTGCACTGACAGCTTATCTATTTTCGTCATTGTGTCTGTAATTTGTTTTTAATAACCAATGTTGTGCTGCCACGTTAGAACCTATACAAGATAATGAAAACTAAGCAAGAACCAGATAAAATAACGTGTAGAATAATATTCAAAATTAATTCCTATTTTTAGCATTTATTCAAATTGTCATTTCCTAGTTTTAGTATCAATTTAAATCATCATTTTATTTATAGGAAACTCATTAATTAGCTTAATAACTTATTTAAATTTAAATGTAACCGTGTACTAATAATAAAACGTGTTTAGCTTGTACTATAGATATTTAATCATCCAACTATTTTAAACACATGTTTCAAAATTCAAATCAAATATTCAAACGTTAATAATAAACGTATAAACAAACTTAATTTTAATATTTTAACCTATTGAAATATTTCAAAGTTAGTTTAATAAACCTTGTCCTATTAAAATATTTTAAAGTTAATTTTAATAAACCTTGACCTATTAAAATATTTCAAAGATAATTACGAAACTAACCTTATTATAAACATATCTTAAAGACATTTAAACGTATTTCAAGACTTAAAAAATTTAACCTCAAGATAAACTTAAGTCATTTAAGCATATTTCAATATTTCGGACTTAAACATATATCAATCAAATATTCACTTTATGTTTAATACTCCCTCCGATCCTTTAATTTAGTCCCATTTCCTTGGGCACGCATATTAAGGATTGTGTGGGGTCCATGTAAAAGGTGGTAGTTGGTATTTTTAAGTAAGGGTATTTAAGGATTTACGGGGGTAAATTCGTTAATTACGTGTGTGAACTAAGGGTATTTAAGTAAAAAAGGATTGTCAAAAATAGAAATGGGACTAATTCAAAAGTTTTGCCAAATAAGGAAATGGGACTAAATTAAAAGATCGGAGGGAGTATGATTTTAGACCAACTTAAACAACTAATATAATTACTTAATTTATTTGTTAATTAATATATGTTTTGAATTATCATCACTTAAGAGAGACGAGTCTTCACAAAATTTTTACTCACCTTTTTAAAGTTAATATTTAATATTTATCTAAATTCTTTTCCTTTTCCTTTTATGTAACACCCGAATTTCCTCCCGTCCTTTACGATTTTGGTTTCGTTTAAGGGGTTGGAAATTCAGGGGTGTTACTTATATATAAAAGTTTAAAGATACAAAGTAAGAAGAGTGGTTAAAAGAATTTGCAAATGAGAAGCGTAAGGTTGTGTTTTGAATTATAAAAATTTGGCCCACTTTTAACTTGTTTTAAGATTTCAAAATAAATGGTCCAATTCTAAATTACAAATTCTAAACTTGCCAAACAAGATATTTGGCCCAATTTAACATTTAGAATTGAATTTCATGTTGCCAAACAGGTCATTAACAAATTAAAATTTTATAAAAGAATTAAGGACTTACAATTTTCTAGAATTAAGGATTGAATTTAGAACAAATGGACCCCAAATTCACTCAAAGATTTTTCCTCACTATTTTTTCTCTCTTGCGCTCTTTTTAGCCGAAATAATGAAGAAAAAAAGTGGAGAATTTTTCTTATTTTTTTGAGGTAATTCAAATGCTTATTTGACCCCTTTAAAACCTCATTAATGTGCTTAAATTTCCTCCTAAATTGTCTAGCATAATTGCTTCTTAATTGGCTTTTAGGAAGGAGTTTCATAAACCCCTTTAAAATCACTTTTTTAATGATATTTTAATTTCTTCATAAAATAATTTTAAATTTTAAATTTAAAAAATTGAAAAGGTCAAAAAAAGATTTGTTAACACGCTTAGTGATAAAAAAAACTCTTTAAATACCCAAATCAATTACTTCATCAAAACCCTAAATTGAACTCAATCAAAATGTCGGCGCAAGAACAAGTTCGAAACATTTGCATTCTAGCACACGTTGATCATGGCAAAACAACGTTAGCGGATCACTTAATCGCATCTTGTGGTGGAGGAGTTTTACATCCAAAACAAGCAGGTAAATTACGATTCATGGATTATCTTGATGAAGAACAAAGAAGAGCAATTACCATGAAAAGTTCATCAATTTGTTTACAATATAAATCTCATTTAATTAATTTAATTGATTCTCCTGGTCATATGGATTTTTGTAGTGAAGTTTCAACTGCAGCAAGGTTAAGTGATGGCGGGTTAGTTTTAGTTGATGTAGTTGAAGGTGTTCATATTCAAACTCACGCTGTTTTAAGACAAGCTTGGATTGAGAAACTAACCCCATGTTTAGTTTTAAACAAGATTGATAGGTTAATTTGTGAATTAAAGATGACGCCCATGGAAGCTTATACTAGATTATGGAAGATAGTTCTTGAGGTTAATAGTATAGTGAGTGGATATAAATCTGAGAAATATTTATCAGATATTGATTCTATTCTTGCTAGCGGGTCGAACAGTGAATTGGGTTGTGATCAAGATTATGAATTTGTGGAAGATGATCAGGAAGATATGTTTCAACCTCAAAAGGGTAATGTGGTTTTTGGTTGTGGATTGGATGGATGGGGTTTTAGTGTGGAGGAGTTTGCTGAGTTTTATGCATCTAAACTTGGAGCGAGTACCGCTGCTTTGAGAAAGGCGTTATGGGGTCCTTGGTATTTTAACACCAAGAGTAAGAGAATAGTGGGAAAGAAAGCAATGGGAGGGGGCAGTAAGGTTCGTCCGATGTTCGTTCAGTTTGTTTTGGAACCTTTGTGGCAGGTTTATCAGGCGGCTCTTGAGCCCGATGGTGACAAGGGGATGTTAGTGAAGGTGATTAAATCATTTAATTTGTCCGTTCCATCACGTGAGCTTAGTAATAAGGATCCTAAAGCTGTTCTTCAAGCTGTGATGAGTCGCTGGTTGCCGCTTTCTGATACTGTGTTGTCGATGGTTATAAGGTGTATGCCAGACCCTGTAACAGCACAGGGTTGGCGAATTGGTAGGTTACTTCCTAAGAGGGAGGTTGTGGATAAGGTGGCTGAGTCTGAGGTGTTTTCTGAGGCTGAATTCACAAGGAAGTGTGTGGAAAAATGTGATTCTAGTTCTGATGCTCCGACTGTTGCTTTTGTTTCTAAGATGTTTGCTGTTCCGAGGAAGATGATTCCTCAATTGGGTCCAAATGGGGAAATATTGAATAATTCGACTGATGAATATGGGAATAACACGGAATCTGATGAATGTTTTCTTGCATTTGCTAGGATCTTTAGTGGAGTTCTTACTTCAGGACAGAAAATCTATGTTCTTTCTGCTTTGTATGACCCACTTAAAGGGGAAACATCACAGAAGCATTTGCAGGTTGCAGAACTACAGTCATTGTATCTGATGATGGGGCAGGGTTTAAAACCTGTTGCCTCGGCCAAGGCTGGGAATGTGGTAGCTATACGAGGACTTGGACAGCATATCTTGAAAAGTGCTACTCTTTCATCAACTAAGAACTGTTGGCCTTTCTCAAGCTTGATGTTTCAAGTTTCTCCAATGCTAAAAGTTGCCATTGAACCTTCCGACCCGTCAGATATGAGTGCTCTCATGAAGGGTTTGAGGCTATTAAATCGCGCAGATCCATTTGTTGAGGTGTCAGTGTCTTCCAGAGGAGAACATGTGCTTGCTGCTGCAGGAGAGGTGCATCTCGAGAGATGCACAAAAGATTTGAAAGAAAGGTTCGCCAAAGTGAGCTTGGAAGTCTCGCCTCCTCTGGTTTCTTACAAAGAGACTATTGAGGGTGAGGGACCGAATCCATTGGATAATTTAAAAGTACTGTTAGGAAATACCGACTTTGTTGAAAAAACAACTCCCAATGGAAGATGCACTGTCAGAGTACATGTCATGAAGCTTCCAACTGCACTCACTAAGTTGCTTGATGAGAATTCAGACACTCTTGGAGAAATTATTAGTGGTAAACTCGGTCAAACTTATAAGAAGTTGGAATCCCAGATAGGTTCTGTTGCAGAAGATGAAGAGCCACTTGAAGCACTAAGGAAACGCATTACGGATGCTGTAGAAAGTGATATTGTTTCTGCTGTTGGGGAAAATGACACTGATAAGATTCAAAAGTGTAAGCTTTTATGGGATCAGCTTCTCGAGAGGATTTGGTCGCTGGGTCCTGGCCAGGTTGGCCCTAATTTACTCATTACCCCAGATTCTAAAGATAAAAATACGGAGGATTCAATAATCGTTCCTGGATACTCGCACGTGTCTGCTAAACTGGGTTTTATAGATGATTCTAAAAATTCGTGTTCTGCCCAGGTTGATCAAGCACTTTATGCAGAAGCTGTTAGTCTGGAAAGTAGTGTAGTGTCTGGTTTTCAAATTGCTACTTCAGCTGGTCCATTGTGTGATGAACCTATGTGGGGCTTGGCATTTATCGTTGAGGCTTACATTTCTTCAGCATCCACTCAATCCAGTGAGGCTGATAATTCTCAACAGCTATTGGAGCAGTATGGCATGTTCACTGGTCAGGTCATGACAGCAGTGAAAGAAGCGTGTCGAGCTGCTGTACTTCAGAAGAAACCCCGTCTTGTTGAAGCGATGTACTTTTGTGAGCTGACCACCCCAGTTGAGCATCTTGGAGCCATGTACAGTGTACTTGCTCGAAGGAGAGCAAGAATAGTGAAGGAAGAGATGATAGAAAGTTCATCGTTGTTCACCGTCCATACTTATTTGCCGGTATCTGAAAGCTTTGGGTTTGCAGATGAGCTTAGGAAATGGACTTCTGGGTCTTCAAGTGCGCTTCTTGTTCTTAGTCATTGGGAACAACTTATGGAGGATCCTTTCTTTGTTCCGAAAACAGAGGAAGAGATTGAAGAGTTTGGAGATGGTTCAAGTGTTCCTCGAAATACAGCTAGAAAACTGATTGATGCTGTGAGGCGGAGAAAAGGATTGCCTGTGGAGGAAAAGGTTGTTCAGCATGCAACTAAGCAGAGGACTCTGGCTCGGAAGGTTTAGAACTTTGTTGATTTCTGTGTTTTTTTTTTTTTTTTTGTTTTTTAACTATAATTCAGTGATCACTGATCAGTCTTGTGATTTATTGGATATAATTTTGGTAGATGTTCTGAATACAAAACCTTATAAATATAATCAAAAATACAATGTTTTTGTGATTTTGGATTAACTTTTCTTGTTGAAGATGCAGTATGTTCTCATAGGTGAGCTCAGTGATTGAGTTTGTTTGGATTCACAAATTAGAAAGTTTATTAGTCATTAGTTCATAATTAAGCTTTGACAAGTAGTTCGATATATAATACTTCATTGGATGTGCTAGAGTTGATTAATGCCTTGAAGAAAGAACGGTACACTTACAGCTATTTAATTGTCGTTATTAAATGGTGATAATGAAAAAGAGTTTGTAGTGTAAATTTTCATTAAATGTACCATATTATTTTAATGGTGAAAACACTTTCATCACAAAAAAGTTTTGGTTCATAAATTTCCATTAACACCTAATACTAGCTCTCTAAATATGGTATTGCAACAGAATGAATTTTGTGAACAACATAAGATGATTAAAGTGAGACAAATATGACCATCAAACTTGATAAATTTTCCAACCAAAATTGCACAACTTTCATTACCCTTACAGCCCCTTTAGTAAGTGGTAATAAACGGTGATAATGAGGATGAAAAACAATTGTAATTTTGGTTGAAAAATCTATTGATTATCTTGATGGTCATGCTTGTCCAACTTCAATTATCTAATTTTCTTCATAAAATTTATTTCTAATGTATTATCATTGGGAGATGTGGTATTAGGAGGTAATGGAAATTTGTAAATAAAAAATCTTTTTTGTGATCAAAGTTTCATTACCACGGGAATGATATGGAGCTATATTTTACATTATAAATCATTTTCATTACCACCATTTAATACCACTAACCAAACGAGCCGTTACACCTATTTGATATTGACTACCAAACGAACCGTTAGCTACTTCTAATCAATTGGATAGTGGATGTTTTAGGCCAATTTGGTGATCATCAAAGAACGTTTTTTTTTGCGTATTTTGGGATCCCATTAAATATAAATAAGGGGGCGACGATTCATTATAAAAATATATAAGGGGTGGTTCCACAGAGAATTTTATACTTCTGGAACAAAGGTAAGTGGTAATTAGCAGGGGTGGGAAAAAAAAAACCCGAACGAAATATCATATCCGGATTATTCGGTTTTTAAAATCGGATAATTTGCTCGGTTTAAAAATCGGGTACCGGATCCGGGTCACATATTTTTGGAAACCGGATATCCGTATTCCGTTTTTTTTTTTAAATAGTGATGGTATTTATTAAGTCAACCTTGAGTTGAATCTTAGTATAATTTTTTTTAATAATTGTTCTTACTTAAACCAATGTGTAATAGTATTATTCTTTAATTTTCTTAATTTGTCTTTTATGACTAATTTAGCTAAATATCTTTAAAGAGTTAGTATTTTAAATTTATATAAAAAAATATTTTAAATAAAAATAGAGATAAAAACCCATGGTTGAACGAAAAAAGACAAAAAAAATTAAAAAAAAACATTCTAAGAAAACCGGGTATCCAGTTTTCGACTCGGTTTAAACCGGGTCGGAATCGAATCACAATTTTAGGTATCCGAAAAAATGGGTACTCGGATTTCCGGATCCAGGTCGACTCAGTATCCGGTTTTGAACACCCCTATTAATTAGGGGTGTTCATAAAAATCCGATCCGTTTCGAAAATCGGATAATTTATTCGATATTTGTAACACATGATTCAGACCAAATACCTAGTTCTAAAATCGGATACCGGATCTAGATCACATATTTTTGAAATTCGAATATCCGATTTTATATTTATTTATTTGTGTTTTTGTTCTTACTTTTTTCACAAATAAAATAATGATGGTATCACTTAAGCTAACCGTGGGTTGATTTTTAACATAATTGTTCTCCTGCATATTCTTTTTTATGCTTGTTCTTACTTAAGCCAATCAGTAATAAAGAAAAAAAGCATGGGAGAAAGAAACTAACAAAACCGAATATTTAGATCTAATCTGGATTAAACAAGGTATCCGGAATCTGGGTACTCGGTTTAATCCAGGTCAAAATCGAATTGCAGTTTTAAGTACTCGAAAAATCGAATATTCGAATCGAATATGATCCGATATCCAATTTTGGACATCTCTAGCAGCCATGATATTCAACTATAAGTTCAACAATCTGTGTCTTCAAACCTTCTTTCATCTCAACGACAGACAGGGACGCTACAATTTTTTTTAAAAAATTATATAATATATATATAGAGAGAGAAAGAAGTCAAGTGAGAACCATCATTATTTGAGAACCGTGAGAATCAATATATGACAAAAAAGTATTATTTTTTTATTAAAAGGTGTTACTTCCTACCACCTAAAATGTAAGTTTTTTTTTTTTTTTAACTGTGAAATACTTTCTTATACTTTGACTAATAGTACATAATGTCATAATGTTATACGTGCTGTTTTTGTCAAATGAAAATAAATAACTGTGTAAAAATGGTCAATTTATAACTCATAATATATTCTAATATAAATGGTCAACCTACTCTATGACTAACGATTAGTTGTCAAATTAGATATATAATCATATTACCCAATCCATTGATTCACCTAAAATTTTATACCATAAAGCTAAGTGACGTTCATCATCTAAACCATTACTTATAAAACATACATATAATTTTGTGACGAAAAGAAACTTATTCTTAGCTACATAACAACTCCACCAACATCATCAATTTCCTCATCTTATATATATATATATATATATATATATATATATATATATATATATATATATATATATATATATATATATATATATATATATATATATATATATAAATCATTAAACAAAAATCATCTACACAACTTTCTTGAGCATTACATCTTTAACTATCTCTTGCCCCAATCTTCTCTTCATTTTGTATCTTTTTATTGGTCGTTAAGGAGAAGATGGCCAAGAGCGGAGAGCCGCAACAATACTCTACGCTAGAGGTGGAAGGCGAGAGCAGTAGAGCACACGATGCGAAGGGGAAATCACCGATAATGGAAGCTCCATTGATCGGAAAAGGTGGGGCCCACATAGCAAGTGACGGTGGTGCGGGGGTGAAGAGAGGTGTTGGAATAATTGACTTTGTGGTGAGATTGTTAGCTGTAGCAGCTGCTCTTGCTGCAACAATTGCAATGGGAACTACTGATCAAACTCTCCCTTTCTTCACCCAATTCTTCCAATTTCGTGCTCGTTATTATGATCTCCCTTCTTTCACGTAAGCCTCTTCATTCATGCTTATACTCTTTTTTATAGGTTTTTGTGCAATGAACAGATATATGAGCTGTGTAGAGATACATACTTCTCAATTCCTTTGAATTTCTTAATAGATAGGACATGATAAGAGAAAATATAACTTTAGTAGCAAACATAAACAACTATAAATTTTATTTTAAAGTAATTCGATCAAGCATATATTATCATTATATTTTATGAATAATAATAATAATTATTATTATTATTATTATTATTATAATAAAAAGTAGAAAAATATATACTAAAAACTACTATAAATAATGTTTACAGGTATTTTGTGATTGCGAATGCAATAGTTGCTGCATATCTTGTTCTCTCAATGCCATTCTCCATTGTCACAATTGTTAGACCACTTGCCAAGGCACCCCGGCTTATTCTAATTATCTTTGACACTGTAAGCTTCTAATCTTTCCTAATTTGCTTTCTGTATAAATTATAAATTATAAGAGCTGTTATAAAAACACTTATTTGTCAAAAACTAAATCGATACTTCCTCTGTTTTTAATAGTTGCTACACTTCTGTTTTTCACGCTATCCAATACACGATTTTAATCTTTAATATCTTTAATTTCATATGATAACAAGTTCTACATAGTTAATATTATGAAAATATGCGTTAAGACGAACCAAACAAGATTTCACTTGAATATGCTTTACATTATACGCATAAAAATATATACCAAATAAGATGCTGTTAGTTTAATTAGTAAAATAATTTTGATTTATAAAATCCAAAGGAAGTACAATAAATGTCTAAATTAATTTGTGATCAAATAAAGTGTTTTAAGGGTGTAATTTCAAAAAAAATAATTTTTAAGGATGTTGCTAATTCAATTAGTAAAATAATTTTGATTTATGAAAATTAGTAATTTAAAAATAATAACACTACGACAATTAAATCTTAAAATATTGAGTGGGAACAAAAGACAATGTTCGCAAAAATGATAATAATTTGAAATTTTTTATCTTATTTCCTAACAAATAAATTCCACTAAATAAATCAACGTGAGAAATAATGGGTAATAATTAAGATATATTATTCGAATGTATCGATGTAATACCAATCTACGACTAAAATGTTAATTTTAGTCATCCATATTCATGCAGTCATCCTTATTATTCCGATCATATGCTTCTGCAAATAAAATTCTAGTATATTATGTTATTTTTCACATATTATCTCGATTATAAAATTAGATATAATATGCAGATCGCATTGACATTGACTGTCTCCGCTGCCTCAGCAGCGGCTGCCATAGTGTACTTGGCTCACCAAGGCAACACAAACACAAATTGGATTGCAATTTGCCAACAATTTGACAATTTTTGCCAAAGGTCTAGTGGAGCTGTTGTAGCATCCTTTATAACTGCTGTTTTGTTCATTCTTCTGGTCATTCTATCTACTGTGGCCCTCAAGACCCGTTGAACATTCTTGGACTTCAAATGTATTTTATTTTGTAATTTCTCTTAATGTTATGTTTTGGTATTGTATTTGTAGCCTAGCTTTTCAATGAGTGTATAATTACATACACAAGTCAGTTATTTTGTGTTGGGGAAGTTGTATATCAATCGGGGAATTTTAAGGTTTGTGTGTAATGTGAATGATGTTAAGCGACGAGCTTGCGTAATTTCTCATGCTCTTGCGTTATAGTAATTGGCTAGTCATTGCTCTAGCTCTCTCGTATTAGTATTAACTACTATTACCCAAGGCCAAAAACCAGAAAAATAAACAACTGATGTCAATAATTTTTTTTTAAAAAATTATTAATTACGAATTAACGATTAAACTATCAAACTAAATAACCGATTAATCACAATCATATAATCTTTGAATCATCACATACACAACCTTCAAACTATGAAACTAATTAATCACATTGTCAATTGTCAATTGCTAAATAGGTAATATTTAAACAAATATAAAAAACCTGATTTTTTTGGAAAATTACCCGGAATAATTTAATATTTTCATGATTTTCCTACAATAAACTCATCAATTGATTATTCATGAATAATTCCAACTTTACAGGGTATTTGCCTAAAGTACACTCGGATAACCGAATGACCTGCTATTTTATTTTAAAATATACATAAATTAAAATAAAATATCAAAAAAATATTTTAAAAATGTTAAAATGGGTAAAAGAAATTGGAAGGAAATCAGACGTACGGAAGGAGATTATCATGAAAATGGAAGAGTGAAATTAGAAAATATGAGAATTGGGTTAAATCAGTAAAACTTAAAAAAAGTTGAAAATTTGAAATCCTTAAGCCAAAAAAAAAATCAATAAAATAAACTAAGTTTAAAAAAAAATCCAAAAGTAAGCGTGAAAATCCCAAACCTGTGGTTTGGAGCTGTTCGCAGTTAATAATTGCAAACAGCCAAATAAGACAAAATAGTTGTTTAGTAATTGCGAACAACTAATTTGTCTTATTTGGCTGTTTGCAGTTAGTAACTGCGAACAACTATTTAATTTTTTTTCCTTAATTTTTGAGTTGTTATTTGTTATATTTGCACTAGAGACATTAGAATAGGTAATTACAAGTCAATGTATGTTTGAGGCGGCATGATTCATCGTCAAAACTCCGATCATTCATAAGTCAAAGCTTGGAGGCTATGATAAAGTAATTAAACATATGTATACAACAAAATATATACAAATGTTTGAAATATACAATTATATATATATATATATATATATATATATATATATATATATATATATATATATATATATATATATATATATATATAGTCGATCCAAATACACAAAAGTTAAACGTTAAAGCTCACGACCCTCATCTACCCTATCCAATTGAGTTGGTCTCCTACGCCTCCTAGGCGTTCAGGTGTCGCTCTGGCAGTGGAGGGGACTGGTACTGTGATGATTGTGATGGCCCAACCTGCAAGGTCCCCGCAACGTCAATGGGGTATGAATGGTCCATCTCCTCCAAATGATAGTCATAAGCAGGAGATGAGACGTGCGTATGTGCGGTAGTCGGTGAGGACTCTGCAACGAATTTCGGTATGAAGTGCTGGAACTGCGAGCCCACGAGCATGCCATGCGCAATCTCCCTCAACGGCTCCTCGTGGCTGTACGACATCACTGCTGCCGCACCTTGTGCCTGCAATTAATATATAGTTAATGTAACTTTATATTATTTTATTGGCAACTTGATCATATAAATGCAAATGAAGATTTATAAATTGGGTCATCGTAGGCGCAGTAGGTTCGTAATGTGCTGCTGCGAAGATGGCACGTGGTGTCATTCATCGGCGCGTGATGGAGAGGAACCACGGCATGTAGTCTGGTGTAGTAGGTGCGCCATGTACATCGATCGGCGCACCTTGTGCAAGCAGCTCCAATCTACCATCCCAACGAGCGATATGATGCCAGTTGATCTCCATCCAGTTTGCCCCACCCTGATTTTTGCGCGAAATCAAGTGTAGCTGGGGTTCAGTGTCACAAGGTGGTGGAATGCCCTGTACCAACCCATATTGGCGCATTACGCGCTCTGGTAGATGTACTTCAACAATGTCGAAGCATATGAGTGGCACAGAAGCCCTCCACGCACCTGAATGAATTTCCAAGTGTTCGGGTATAGCTGCGTAGGCTTCCCCAGGGTATGGGTCCCACGAAAACTAAAACACATGTTAATTTCCATCTTTCCAAGGTCCCATCTCAGCAGTTTCTCCTAAGCTAACCATTGAATCAATTGGAACTTGATTCGTAGGCGGTTGAGAAAAATTATAAGATGCGGAAGAAATGACGGGATTTATAGTTTCCTGAGTTAATATAGACATAGGGGTAGGAGTAGGATTAGAAGTAACTACATTCTCTAATGGTACTTCTTCTACGTATAACTCCAAAGAGGAAATTTGGGTGGACTTTGAATGCTCCCACATAGCATCTATAGCCTCATCATCCTCAACAGGAAAGGCAAGCAATTCTCCACTCATGTCATATTTAAAGCTTATATTTACGGTACTTCTAGTAGGGTCCAAACAATCTTAGAACATATAAAACGTTTAAAGTGGTTCAAATCCATGTTCGAATTGCAAGCACACAACTTACGTCTTCCCCCAACATAATGAACTTTGCCATTACTTTCTCGAATACAACCATTCCAAAAACATACTATAGTCTTGCAAAATGATGCCATTTCTACATTAATACAAAGAAAATCAACATCAACATCAACTCATGCCCAACAAGTACATTGCATTCATTTGATTATAATCTTTTTTGGTCTAAAAATTATTAAAATTCGTAATGTAACTAAGTTCATACATATATAATACACATAAAATCCAAATAATAAATCAATTCATAAATTCATAAATAATATTTCTAATACCAACATTAACATCAACATTTCTAATAATATTGTCAACATTGAATTCAACTAATTCAACAACATTACTTCATAAAACAACATAAAGCTATAATAACAATTAAAATTACCTTCAACACTTATAGATGATTAAGAATAGTCTTGATTTAACAACTAATAACCTACATTTGAAAAAATAAGCAAATTTGGTTAAAACCCTAAAAAACTACATATACACCAGAAAAGCACAAAAAGTTTACCTTTGAGCAAGGTAGAGTATCCCGCACTAATTTTGAAGTGCCAAATTGAAAGAGGAATGCAAGAATTGATGGATTGAATTAATGGTTTTAGAGGGAGAATGCAGAATGTGAAGTAGGGTTTTGAGAAATGGGAAAAATTGCGAAAAAAGAAACTGATCCGCGTATTTGTAGAGCAGGTCTGTTCGTAGTTAGTAACTGCGAACAGCCAAATAAGACAAATTAGTTGTTCGCAGTTACTAACTGCGAACAGCTATTTTGTCTTATTTGGTTGTTTCACAGGTTTGGGATTTTCACGCTTACTTTTGGAATTTTTTTGAAACTTAGTTTATTTTATTAATTTTTTTTGGCTTAAAGGATTTCTATTTTTCAAAAAAGTTTAGAAGGATTGAGCCATAACCTTCGAGTTAAAAGTCCACTTCTTTACCAACTTAACCTGCATAACTTGTAAAACTAATTTTTTTTCTTAAAATTTTAGTGATGTTAATTCATATCACTGACCCTACACTAGTTCCGCCCCTAAGATTACCTATACCTATGTCGCTATAAAATTACATATTTTTCCTTTTAAGTTATCTTATCATGCACTTGTTTTTATCTTATTCTCCAACAACAAAGATAATAAAAATGCCCTAAGTGAAACTTAGTTACGATTTGTATTAAGTGAGGGAAGAGTAAAGTCTATTGTATGTGAAAGTACAAGTGTCCATGGTCCACGTAAAGGGTTGCCCCATTCGATTCACTAAGGTTGATTGTAATTGAGTAAATCTCAGGACTCAACTCCTTTGAATGATGAGAACTCAAAACACATATTAACTTATTACTTAATCTATAAAGTAAGTAATTAATAACTTGATCAAATTCTTTTTTTTATTTATATATGTGTCCAATTAATTGATAAATAAATTCAAGAGAAAAATTATCCACAATAATCCAATCTTTCACTGATTTTTCTACTATAATCTAAACTTTTGATTAATCATGAATAATTCTAACTTTAGAAGGTATTAACCTGTTTTACAAGTTATTTTGTAAAATAAAAAAGAAAAAATAAATTTAAATTGGAAAAAATTTCTAAAAATAACAAAACACCACCGCTCCTCACTTTTCCAACACCACCGATCCACCAACATTAGTCCTCACAGGAAAAATTCTCAAACCTCTATTCTACGACCTATATTATAGGTATTAAAATATATTGAAGTTAAATAAATAAGTGAAAAGGTTGAATTATTATGGATAAATTTTCCAAATTCAAATTGAGGTTAAATAAATAAATTATTAAACAATTTAGATATTATTCTAGTTTAAATAAAATTATTTAATTACCTAAATTATAGGTATTAAATTATGTTTAAGCAATTTCTATGATAATGGATCTAATATTCCTTTAATTCATGTTTAAGTTGGTGTTTTATGCTACTAAGTTGGTATTTTAGAATAATGCAATTTGCGTTTATTGTGATAAACTTTGTGTTTTAAATATGATAAAAAATACAACCTTTTGCTTATTTTTCTATAGTAATACCAACTTTTGATTAACCATGAATAACACCAATTTAAGGGGGGTGTTTTCTTATATTATCCCTAACATGTTACAAATCTATCTATAGGAGATTATATGACAAAAAAAATACTCCCTCCGTTCTTTTTTGATCTTTCACATTACTATAACGGGTAGTTTCAAAAGTTCTTCCACTTTAGACTACTTTCTATTTTTAGAAAGTTTTTATTCCACCTTTACCCCTTAAAACCCCCCTTTTCTTTTAATGTACTCATTTTCTTTTATTTATAATTATTTTCTCTCTCATACTTTCAATACAATCATTACTTCACACTACTATTTAATTAAAATAATACCCACTACAACCTCATATTTCCAATACAATCATTACTTCACACTACTATTTAATTAAAATAATACCCACTACAACCCAAAGATTCTATCTTCCTTAATATGTGTGAAAAACCCAAAGTGAAAGATCAAAAAAGAACGGAGGAAGTATCAATAAATTAGTTAATAAATTGAAGTTGGTATTATTTTAGAAAAATTCTCCTCAAGTTAGTGTTATTTATGGTTGATCAAAAGTTGGCATTATTGTAGGGAAACGAAGGAAACATTATATTATTCACGGTAATTTTTCCTTTTAAATAATTACAATTTTTTTAGGTTTTTAATATATATATAATGTTTGTATAATTGTATGGATGAATAACTAGAGAATGCTCTTTTCAATTTCTCATTAAAAATACCAACTACAGGATATTAAAACACCAACTTCACCATACTATAACACCAGATTTATTAGAATACCAACTTTCAGCATATAAAAGACCAACTTTACCATATAAAATATTAACTACATGTTAAAACACCAACTTTAACAGATTAAAATACCAACTTTGGTTGGTTAAAACGTCTAAATAGTTTAAAATCCAAACTTTAGCAGCATAAAACACCAACATAAATAGGCTTGAATACCAACTTAAGCAGCATAGAAACACCAACTTAAACAGGTTGAAATACCAACTTTAAAAGGGAACGTAAACAAGTCAAAATACCAATTTAAGCAAGATAAAACATCAACAAAAGTAGGTTGAAATACCATCTTTAACAGGTTAAAATATCAAATTCAATAGGTTAAAATAGCAACTTCAAAAGGTTAAAACACCAACTTAAACATACTAAAACAACACTTGTACATGAATTTTATTACCTTTTTCAAAAAAAAAAAAACAATTTGTAATATATTAAAATATCAATTTTAATAGGTTAAAATACCAAGTTAAATAGGTAAAAACACCAACTTCAATTAGGTAAAATACCAACCTCATCATACTATGACACTAATGAACAAGCTAACTTATAAAACATGAAAAGAAATATTTTCCTAATTAATTTGTAGTTTGATCAATTAAAGGGTTGATTAATTAAAACAATTTGATGAATGATTCTTATTCTATAAATAAGAGATATGGACATGAACTTTTAAGACAATCATTTTTCTAATTTTACTTCCTAAAGATCATAACACACAAATACTTAAAATTTTCTGAACAATTATATTAAGTGATTTTTTGAATTTCTAAGATTCGTAAATTGTTCATCTAACTTACAATTTTCCTAGTGCTTAATTTTATTCACATTGCAATTTTCTAGGTCTATAGCCCAAAGCATCATGTGAGAGAAATATTGTAATTGTAAGGATCGGATGGAGTCACTACGACACCCACAAAGTCACACTAACAAGACAACAAATAATAATCCAAACAAATCAACCCAAATTATCACAAAACCAAATAACCAAAATAAAATCAGCAATATATTGGTACCAAAACAGCAACAAAGCAGTGCCAAATCACCAAGATAACAAGTGCAAACAATCAAAATAAACACACACAAGTTATACGTGGAAAACCCCTTCGATGTGAAGGATAAAAACCACGGGACCTCTTGAGGAGTCCACCCAAACTTCTCTTATTGATAAATTGAGGGAAAAGAACCTCAAAACAGTACACAAAGGTTCACACACCCACCAACAACAACCAAGAACAATACGAGATGAATTGGAGAGCAAAAGGAGTGAAATCACCAAAAATACAGCAATCTGTCCAAAGACGATTCTGACCAAACCAAAGGTCAAAAGACGATCTCCACCGTTCAAAATGAAGCCCTTGATGTCAGAAACAAGCTGTCAAAATTTGAGGACGATCCAACGGTGCAATTTGTGGCAAACGGCAGTTTTCTGAAGGCTGCCCTAAAAGCTACGGGAACACTCTTCTCTCTTTTTCTCCTCCCTTTTCTTTTTTTGTGTGTTCTTCTAAGCCAAGTAAAAATTGACCTTTAAGCTTCTCTTGGAAGCCACATAAATAGGTCATTAATAAAAAAATCAGAAAAAAGGAAAATATTACCCAAAGCAATACAAGTATTGGATAAAAGGGCTGGACCCATAACAATCTCCCCCTCCAGCCCAACACGGGGAAGACCAACATGCTTCAATAATCACTTGAAGCTCATTCCCACAAGCTTGCTACAAACATCAAGCTTGCTCCCGAGAACCACTTTTGTAAGCATATCTGCACCATTCTTATCAGTGTGGACTTTCTTCAGCTTCAAATGCCTTTCTTCAATCACATCTCGTAACCAATGATATCTAACATCAATATGCTTGGTCCGAGCATGGTACATAGCATTCTTGCTCAAATCCATAGCACTTTGACTATCACAAAGTACTACATACTCACCTTGCTCCAAACCCAACTCTCGAAGAAACCTTTTAAGCCATAGCATCTCTTTGCCTGCTTCCACAGCTGCAATGTACTCTGCCTCAGTTGTTGACAACGCTACACATTTTTGTAGCTTGGATTGCCATGAGATGGCTCCCCCTGAAAATGTAAACACATAACCTGAGGTAGACTTTCTGTTATCAAGATCACCTGCCATGTCAGCATCTGTATATCCTTCAAGTAAAGGTTTGCCACTTCCGTAACACAAACTCAACTTGGAAGTGCCTCGCAAGTATCTGAAGATCCACTTCACTGCTTCCCAATGAGCCTTACCCGGATTGGATAAGTATCTGCTCACTAAACCAACAGAATGTGCAATATCTGGCCTAGTACACACCATAGCATACATCAAAGAACCAACAGCAGAAGAGTAAGGAATGGATGACATACTTTCTTTCTCCTTCTCTGTTGTAGGACAAGCTTTCTTGCTTAGTTTGAAATGTGTTGCAAGTGGTGTACTAACAGGCTTGGCATGCTTCATATTGAACTTTTCAAGCACCCGTTCAATATACTTCTCTTGTGAAAGCCACAATTTTCCAGCCTTCCTATCACGAGCAATCTCCATGCCTAAGATTTGCTTTGCAGGATCCAAGTCTTTCATGTCAAATGACTTAGACAAGTCTTTCTTTAAATTTTGAATCATGCATGCATCTTGTCCAACTATCAGTATATCATCTACATATAAAAGAAGGATGATGAAGTTACCTCCAGGGAATTTTCTGAAAAACACGCAAGGATCTGCCATAGTTCGTTTATAACCATTGCTTGTCATAAAAGAATCAAATTTCTTGTACCATTGCCTTGGTGCCTGTTTAAGCCCATAAAGACTCTTCTTTAGTTTGCAGACAAACTTTTCTTTCCCTTTCTCTTTAAATCCTTCAGGTTGCTCCATGTAGATTTCTTCATGCAAGTCACCATGTAAAAAAGCAGTTTTAACATCAAGCTGCTCCAACTCAAGATCAAGACTTGCAGCTATTCCCAGAACAGTTCTGATAGAAGTCATTTTGACAACAGGAGAGAAGATCTCATCAAAGTCAATGCCCTTTTTCTGATTGCATCCCTTGACCACCAATCTAGCTTTGCGCTTCACTATCTTCTCACCATCTTTCTTGTTCTTGAAAACCCATCTGTTTTTCAAGACTTTCTTGCCCTTGGGAGGCTCCACTAGCTCATAAGTTTCATTTTTCTGTAAAGATTCCATTTCTTCCTTCATTGCATCGAGCCACAGATCTTTCTCTTCAAGAGACAACACTTCTTGATAGTTTTCTGGCTCTCCATCTTCTGTGAGTAGAATGAACTCTGAGCTTGGATACCTAGTTGAAGGCTTATGCTCTATGGTTGACCTTCGAACTTGTGTATCCTCAACTTGAGGGGTAGGATGCTCCCCCTGCTCATGAACCTGTACATCATGTACTTCTTCCTCATCTGATGAATGCTCCTCAAGATCAACACCATCATCTTCATCATGAACTGGTACATCACCATCAGGTTGTACCTCACCAACATCATCATGAATCTCCTCAATATTCTCATCAGCTGGCTGGTTAACAGGAGGTGTAGGAGAAGAAACATCATTAGTAGTATCAAAATACAACTCTGAAGTAGAAGTATACCTTGTACTAAGAAGATCTGCACCCTTCTCGTGCTCAAAGAATACTACATCTCTGCTTCTCACAACCTTCTTCTTTTCAGGATCATATAGTCTGAAACCATACTCTTCATCACCATAGCCAACAAAAACACATGGGTTAGTCTTGGAATCAAGCTTCAATCTTTGATCTTTCGGCACATGCATGAATGCCTTGCATCCAAAGACTCTAAAGTGTGAATATGAAGGAGCACACCCTTTCCATGCTCTCATAGGAATGTCAAGATCAAGAGGAATTGATGGAGAACGGTTGATCAAATTCATGGCACACTGAACTGCTTCAGCCCAGAATGTCTTAGGAAGATCAGACATTCTAAGCATACATCTCACTTTCTCCACAATGGTTCTGTTCATCCTTTCTGCAACTCCATTGTGTTGAGGTGTACCGGGCACTGTCTTCTCATGTCTAATGCCATGTTGTGAGCAATAATACTTGAACTCTTTTGAAGTATACTCACCACCATTGTCAGTTCGAAGACACTTCAGCTTTCTTTCTGTCTCCCTTTCTACCATGGCATGAAATTTCTGAAAGACCTCGAACACTTGGCTTTTTGTCTTCAACATATACACCCAAGTTCTTCGAGTAGCATCATCAATGAAAGTTACAAAATATCTATTGCCACCAAGAGATTCAACTTCAATGGGACCACAAACATCGGAGTGTACTAACTCCAACTTGACTTGCTTTCTAGTAGACTTCCGAGAAAAGGAAGCTCTACGCTGCTTTCCTGCCAAACAATGATCACAAGGGTCAAAAGAGACAGTTTTATCAATAGGAATCAACGTTTTACCTGCTAAAAGTTTCAAGCCCTTATCACTCATGTGTCCCAATCTTCGATGCCACAGATTAGGAGAGTTCTTTTCTTCAACTACATTCAACTCACCAGAACATACACTCAAGTATGTTTTATACAAAGAGCAACACAACTCGCCTCGAGCAACTGTCATTGAACCCTTAGACAACTTCCACTTACCATCACCAAAAGTATGTCGGAAGCCTTCTTGATCAAGGATATTTGCAGACAAAAGATTAATGCGTAGATCAGGAATATGGCGCACATTCTTCAATGTAAGCATGCACCCAACACTTGTCTTCACACGAATATCACCTAACCCAACAATGCTTGCTGAGCTCTGATTCCCCATCTTCACACTACCAAAGTCACCAGCTTTGTAGTTCATGAAGTACTCTCTCTTGGAAACACAATGGTATGAAGCCCCTGTATCTACAAGCCACTCAGTGTCAGAACTATCAACATGATGACACTCACTAGTTGCACAAATCAAAGTGACCTCATCATCACTTTTATAAGCTGTTGCTGCAGTATTCTTATCATCCCCTTCTTTCTGTGAATCATTTTTTTCTCTGTTCTTTCTTCAGACGAAAACAATACTTCTTGATATGACCAGGCTTCTTGCAGTAGTGGCAAGTAATCCTTCCATCATTGGACTTGGATCTTTCCTTTGAGTTATTACGGCCTTTGGGACCCGTACTCTTGCCTCTTCCTCTATTCTCAACAACAAGAGCATGTGAATTGTCAACTCCCATCTCCTTTCTTCTAATTTCTTCATTGAACATGCTATCTTTGATCACATCCAAAGATAACACACCATCGGGAGCAGAGTTACTAATAGTCACAACCAAGGTCTCCCAACTATCTGGCAAAGAACTCAACAAGAACAAAGCCTGCAATTCATCATCAAGAACAACCTTCATAGTAGTCAACTTGTTAATAATATCTTGAAAGTCACTAAGATGCTCAGAAACAGACTTTCCACCTTTCAATTTCAAATTAACAAGTCTTTTGATCAACGAAGCTTTATTATGAGCAGTCTTCCGCTCATACAAACCTTCCAACTTCTTCCACAAATCATATGGGTCGGACTCTTGTGACACATGATTGAATATGCTAATATCGACCCATTGTCTAATCGTCCCTAAAGTCTTTCTTTTCAACTTTACCCAATCTTTTTCATCCATTTTATCTGGTTTAGATGGTTTGATAACACTACCATCCGAATTGGTGACAGTTTCAAGTGGGTCATACAAGTCTTTGCAAAACAACATGTCTTCCATCATAGGTCTCCAAATAGAATAATTTGTTGATGTCAATTTAACCATCGAACTACTACTACTCGACTCCATACTGTGACAAAATATAATCCGGCTCTGATACCAAGTTGTAAGGATCGGATGGAGTCACTACGACACCCACAAAGTCACACTAACAAGACAACAAATAATAATCCAAACAAATCAACCCAAATTATCACAAAACCAAATAACCAAAATAAAATCAGCAATATATTGGTACCAAAACAGCAACAAAGCAGTGCCAAATCACCAAGATAACAAGTGCAAACAATCAAAATCAACACACACAAGTTATACGTGGAAAACCCCTTCGATGTGAAGGATAAAAACCACGGGACCTCTTGAGGAGTCCACCCTAACTTCTCTTATTGATAAATTGAGGGAAAAGAACCTCAAAACAGTACACAAAGGTTCACACACCCACCAACAACAACCAAGAACAATATGAGATGAATTGGAGAGCAAAAGGAGTGAAATCACCAAAAATACAGCAATCTGTCTAAAGACGATTCTGACCTAACCAAAGGTCAAAGGACGATCTCCACCGTTCAAAATGAAGCCCTTGATGTCAGGAACAAGCTGTCAAAATTTGGGGACGATCCAACGGTGCCATTTCCGGCAAACGGCAGTTTTCTGAAGGCTGCCCTAAAAGCAACGGGAACACTCTTCTCTCTTTTTCTCCTCCCTTTTCTTTTTTTGTGTGTTCTTCTAAGCCAAGTAAAAATTGACCCTTAAGCTTCTCTTGGAAGCCACATAAATAGGTCATTAATAAAAAAACCAGAAAAAAGGAAAATATTACCCAAAGCAATACAAGTATTGGATAAAAGGGCTGGACCCATAACAGTAATAAGAAAAGTTCCTGACTTCAAGTGATATTTAAAATAAAATTGAATCTGTTATTGTTTTAAAAATACGGTATTTTAAGATTGTAGCCATGAAGAATATTCAGTGATCAAAGATCAAAAGATAAGTTCTCATTGTTTGTGTGCTTTACATTTATTTTATGCATTGCATGTTATTTTTGTACAAAATATCTAACAAATATCATTTAAAAAAAAGGAAAATTCCACATGGCAACGCTAAAGTATTGCGTTTATCACATGGTAGGAAAACTTTTTTCAATATCCACACAATAACCTTGATGCTATGGTTAAAAGTAAGGTTGACAATGGTCTGGGTGTTGTGATTAGGAACAACAATGGAAAGATTCTTGTTGTGAGGGTGCGTAAGGCTGATCAACTGTGGTCAGTAGAGATGTGGGAAGCTGCTGTAGCTCTTTTTGGGATTGAGTTGGCTAGTAATTTGGGATATATGTTTGTTCATCTTGAAGGAGATGCTCTTAATGTCATTTGTAATATTTTGGAGGCTAAAGAGGGTGCTGCTCCTATTTTTTTGTTCAATGAGCGTATTGCGAAACTCAAGGAGGTTTTCTTGAAATTCCTTTGTACTCATGTCTGTAAAGCTGATAATAAGGTGGATCATGAGGTGGCTTTTACGGTTGTCAAGAATGCCAATGATAAAATAAGTACAATTTGTTTTTCCCAATGCTTGATTTCCTTGGCTTCTTCTAATTTAATATAGTTGCATGTGAAATTCAAAAATGTTGGCCTTTTAAGGTTTTGATGATGACTTCACTTTTTTAATAAACAAACATATTTTTAGAGATTGTTTTGTAGGTATATATCCGATTTAATTTGAATCGTTAATGAAGCCTATGACTTGATTCGTGGAAGCTGCACATGTCTCAAATATCCAAGAAGTTGGGCTATTGCTTTAGAAGACGGTTTACTGTTCCTAGAGTTGAAGTTCTGACGAAAGTTGTAGATGGAGACAGTGCGCTGTTCCCCATGATACAGGTCTGAAGAAGACATTGACTGGAAGTTACGAAAATTATGTTTTCTGTTTTTAGTTAATGTAAAAGGTTAAAATTTAATTAGTTGCTTAATTAAATTTATTTATTAATTGGAAAAATATTTTTAATACGCCTAAAAATATGGAGAAGACTAATTCCTTGATTATCTCCTATAAACTCGGACATCCAAGAGACTTGTTCTCTACTTTGAATTAGTCTCCTACATTTTAGGATCTTCCTTTTACCCATGTAATATTAACCGTGCAAGAATTCAGCAGCTATTTTCCACCTCTACTTTCAACTAACTTCCCACTTTCTTTGGGAGCAAGTAAGTTATGGAAGTCGTGGGATGAATGCACCTCATGGAGAACGTGGGCTGTGTGCACTGATGGCTGTTCCCCTTATAAAAGAGGAAAACTACGG
>NC_080051.1:10952466-10954966 GCF_026212465.1 Amaranthus tricolor
ATGAAGGTGAATTCACCCATAAATCAAGTTGATAAATCCCCTATTAAGAAGAAATCTCTAAAAAAAAGTATTGAAAAGAGGTTTCAGTGATGCACCTGTCATGAGAGGTTCTGAGCATATTCAACATGTTTAACAGCATAAGGCCTCGAAAATTTTAGGGGTCTCGATATTAAATTACTTAGTAAATGGTAAAAGTTTAAAGACACAAAATTATAAGAAAATATCATAATTTTTAAAATTACACAGAGTCTTCATAGAAATTGTCAATTTTTGCTTCGCCCAAGGACCTGTGGTTAGTGAAATGAATAAATTTAAAAATAATTAAGAAAAATTACCTAAAAATAATCCAACTTTTCAGTCATTTTCCCACAATAATCCCACATTTTAATTAACCGTGAATAATCCTAACTTTAAGAGGTGTTTTCTTATGATAAAGTGATGTAACTTGCTACTTCTTCGAGAGGTATAAAAAGAATGAAAGAAATAAAACAGTCACCAACATCTCCACCCCTCCCACCACTACCAACGACCGCCATACCCCCTACCAGCACCAACAACCCTACAACCACCCTCTCTTTTCCCATTTCCAACAACCATCGTGACATCAACCCACTCTCTTCTTCACCACCCTTCACGCCAGCACACAAAACAAAAGTAAAAAGTAAAAACAATAAAATAAAGATAACCCACTAAATTTTCAATTAAACCAAGCAAAAGAGTAATTCAAAGAAAGAATGAACTGCCATGGAGATGAAAATTATCCTTTTTTGGAGAGAGACTAAAAAAAATAATTCAAAATACCAATTTTGTAATTTTTAAGATTTAAAGGAAAACTAAGTATACAAATGACAATAAATACCAAAGAAGGGTCGACAATTGAAGCGGAATGGATTATGAGTGAAAATTGGAAGGCTTAAAAAATGGTGGTGGCAGTAAGGTTTGAAGGGAAAGAGAAATAGAGTTGACAAGGAAAAAGAAGCGGAGGGTGGCAGGGAAAGACATTGGAGAATGGAGGACTGTTTTTCTTTTTTTTTTTTAAATAAAAAATATTTCACCTACTATAACAAGTCATAAAATGACAAGTGATGTTCTAAGCAAACATTCTATAAAGTTTAGATTATTTATGGTTAGTGAATTGTACGATTATTATAGAAAAATCAGTAAAAAGTTGAATTATTTTGAGTAATTTTCCAATAATTAAAAAAAATTAGGTCAAAGATCACTTATGGGTTAGTAACCTTACAAATCTGATAGATTATCTTCAACAAAATACTTGTATTTTGAATTTTGATGATAGTAATTCATATAAAAAATATTGTGATTTCTAAATGTAAGTTGTGACTTCTTTTGCCAAATTATTCTTTGTACATTTTTGTTCCTGTTTTTGATTTATGGAACAATTAATTATGAACCTAAGACCTTGATTAATGTTTTATCAATGGACCTAAATGCTGGTAAAGGTCTTGTTCTTAATGCTTTGCTAAGTTGTGTTGAACAATCTTTCACGAAGATGATGTCTCCTACAAAAAGCAACAAAAGGTTAGCAGGGCCCGAAATGTTTTTCCGGGGACCTACTCCGACGCCCAAGTTAGTAACAGTATAAGACAAGTTTGTCTAATAGGTCCTTCCAGGAGCACTGTGGCTACAAGATAGATTATTACTTAAGATTTATTTAGACGTGAGGTCTTCTGAATATCTGACTAACGTTCTTTTAAAGATTAATCAGAATAATTTATAATTACTCTCAAGTTTGGTATTTATGCTATTAATGTTCTTCTGAAAATCAAAGTAGATCTTTGAAGTTCAGTTGTAATAACTTACTGGTGGAAAATTACTTTTGAGTTCTTTTGTGTTTTTCTCTTTATGGTGGAAAATTAATTACCTCATTTATGTGCTCCTTCCTCTGTACTTATAGTTCATCATTGTGCTTGTAAAACATTCCTCTAATTTTTTTTACTAATCCCCATAACTTTTTGCATGCCACTGTGTTTATTTTTGACGTGCAATCCTTCTATCATTCCATTGAATTACCTTCTATGTCCTTTGGACAAGTGTCCTACTACCTTATAATGCCTTTCTATTGTTGAAAAGTGTCTCTTAATCACTCGTGAGCTTCCCATGCATTAATATTACTACACACATATGATGTCCTTTTTGACCTTCCAGATAAATGTTGCCAGATGACTGTCTAGCCTAAATAAATCTTCCCAGATTAGCATTAATTTAGCCTCTCTGGATAATCTTTTATCACAATTACTCATTCTTAATCTTTTACTCACACAATTTATCCCCCCCCCCCCCCCCCCCCCATCCCCCTAATTGCACATGCAATCACTGTTCCCTACACCTAAGAAAATTTCGAATTTTTGGCGGTTTAATCTTAGAGGTTAATCTTCCTTCCCTCCCTAATCTTAACGATCGATTTTCCTCTTTAAAACTTTCTAATGATTTCTCTGCCTATATATATTCCTATACTTGCATTTATTTTAGTTTACGTTTT